>NW_025335440.1:26671988-26823251 GCF_004798865.1 Varanus komodoensis | reverse complement strand
TACAAATTTTTCACTATTGACTTTCTACCTTACAATTATTTAAATGCAATTAAGTATAAAAGACAAATAGTAACTCAAAAATAAATAAATTGCCTCTTTGAGGCAGACACCAGCAGAAAGGCTATATGAAGAGCAAAAGAAGTAGGTGCAATATTTTCAAAGTGCAAAACTGAACAGTAGAAGAAACTCAGCTCCCTTCCCACTTATACATATGGTATTCCTCATTCACAGAATCCCAGCCTCTGACACTTACATTCCTGTCCACTCCCCCTTACTAACAGCACAGATCCCCTAATTTTACCCTCTTAGTGAGGTTTGCCCTCTTCTCCTTTTCTTCAACTCCATGGCATTCTGCCACCTTTGCCTAGAGTTCTCACAGGTTTCCACCCTTCAGCATATACATACTCTACCCTTCTTTCTAGCAGAGCCACCATAGGTTCAATGTCACGAAGTGTGCCTATCTCCCACTTCCTCATCCTACTCTGTCTCCTTTCTTTGCGTATATAGCCTCCATCCCCTGAATAAGGCTCCTCCTGTTCTCAAAGCAAGACTCATAGGTGCCTCCACTTTTTTGATGCATATTGCAATAACTAGAGGCATCCTCAGACACGGCTAATTTTATCTGGATTTTAACTTTTGACATTTACCTCGAGAATTTAGCACATAAAAGTAAATCAAAGTAATTCACTTAACAATGATGGAAACTCACAGACAACTAACTGGCAAACAGAAGGAAGGAGAGGAACAGAAAGCAAGATTAGATTATGAAAATATAAAATAAGCCTTTTACTGGTTGTAATTTTGTTATAAAAATCCGGGCTTGCATCTACCCTCTCTAGCCCCTTACCAAATTTTGCCATATCCCATTGCTTCCCCACAGCCTTCCACTTTCAATTACCTTTGTTTATTTTGAATTTGCTTCTGGCCATTAGCATTCTTCTTTTCTACATCAAATGGGCTATAAGGTCGTGGATTAAAATAGTTGATAACAGGAAAGCTGGGTAGTTGCAAGTAAAATGGCCTGTAGTGACTATAAAAAAAAAAAAAAAAAAAACAGCCATCTCAGTGCTATTGAGCATAAACATGAAAAATAAATAAATAGCTATTCACTGCAATGTAATATGTTATCTGCCGTGAATATCATACGATCATATTCATAACCATAAAACAAACCATGAAATGATAAGATAATTCCTTATACTGCAATAAGGCCATTTATTAAAACTCAGCATGAAGACTACACCTAAGACACTCATTATTTTGCCTACAGGCTAATTATTGGATATTCGAACACTAACTTAATATATTATTGCAATAGTAATACAAAAAATACAATTATTACACTGTGATTATAACAAGACCCTTGATTCCCAACTTGTTTTGACAAACTGGAAAGGCTAAATCAGCAGTCCTCAAACATTTTCAATAGTTGAAAGGCTGTGCTGTCCATTGCAGGCTGGTGAGGTGGGGGTGCCTGGGGGAGCGGGCTGGTGAGATACCATCAGGCACGTGTGGTGGTGGCTCGCTACCTTGGAGATCTCCCAGCAAGTCCAAAACCATCTCCAAGTGAGCAAGCCACCACCTCCCTGCCTACACTGCGAGGCAGCGGCAAAAGCGCACATACGGGAGGCGGCTCGCTCGCTCAGAGACCATCTCCGAGTGAGCAAGCCATCGCCTCCCCACCTGCGCAGCAAGCGTGCACGCGGGCGGCGAACAGTGGCATGGGCCAGATCTATCCCGTGGGCCGTAGTTTGAGGACCCATGGGCTAAATAATGGACTTTGAATAATGTGTGCAAAACTGCAGTGCAATCCTGCTGTATTGTTGTATTAAACTTGCTTTGGTAAAACATTCTTAACCATTTTTATTGTATCAGAAAAGCAACAGGTTAGAACTATTGCATAAAACATAATCACGCCAGCTATGCCACTGCTTCAGGCTACAATCTTTTACCTAGGAGTAAGTTCCACTGAACTCATTCGGATGATTTCTGAGTAAAATATGTATAGGATCGTACTGTTAGTAAATGAAGAACTTTTGTCTGCAGAATTTGACGGACAGTTTTGAAAAAGGCCTAGTCACATGATTTCTAGCTCTCACATTTGCCATACTCACATCACACAGTAATCCACCAAAGCAAAAAAAAAAAAAAAAAGAAACAAAAAAGTGTCCTCGGTAATTTCAAGGTATAGTAATGTAAAGAACAAGGTTGACTGCTTTGCAGTCTTAATCTATGTTTAAGAGTCATCTATGCCTTGTTAAGTGGCACTTACTTGCAAGCAGTATGCAAGTAGCCTGCTTATCACTTCATAATGTAAAGCTACTGCACAATGTACGCAAGTTCAATGTAACTTATGAAGAGTTACTTGGTGGAACGTAAGGATTACTTTGAGCGAACGTATATAGGATTATATGATCTCTGATTCTTGTTGCCTCTCCCCTCATAGTACTTACAGAAACAGCAATGATCAATTCTGCTTATGAGGGCAGACTCATATTTCAGTTAAAGAGAAAGGAAGAAAAACAAATCGTTTGGGGGATGACATTACTGGGACAAGGAAGAGTGAAATCAATTGCTTTGAAATATAGCCACTGCTCATGTAGCCTGGATGAATTCAGCAAGTGTACTACTACTAGTGTGAAAATGAAGAGTTGAGATGGGGTGGTCAATCAAAGCAGAGGTAAAATCAGGAGCCACCTACTTCTGTTTCCACTTTGCCTGAATTGCAGCAATACACAATGAACTGGTTTGCATGATCATCACAGCCCACCATAGCTTATTTAAACCATGATGGACTGAGGAATGGGCTGGGTGGAATTTGAATATGCAAGCCATAATGAGCATAGCTTACTGTGTCTTCCAAACCCAGCAGGGATGGATTGTACAAGGCCTAAACAATCCTTCCATAACTGAAAACAGATAATGGTGGGCTGCAGTGATTGTGCAACTGGATCATTCTGTATTGCTCTAGTCCAACCAGCACAGAAGCAACATGGCTGCTGCTATCACCTCTCTCACTGGTTGTCCTGTCTCATCTAAGTAGTGCTTCAGAAAATTCAGGTCAAGAATAAGCCTATCTCATTCACCCAGAAAAATGTAGACACATGAAACAAACTGCCCACACATAATTTGATTCTCCTGCTTTCTATACCATTCCTTTGTTCTGGACTGCTGGCACATAATACTTCCAGATAGACTGTACTGTACAATTCAGCAATCAGTTATTCCCTCTAATTTGTCTCTCTTCAAATTCTATTCCTACTAGTAGGAAAAATATCCCAACTTTGGGAAATTCTTGTCCTATATACTTTTTATTTGGTTAAGTCTTTAATAAACCATTCGATTAGCAACAGCTCTCAGAACAGTGAACAATTAAAACAAACATAATAAACATACAATATATCACAATGCAGTTATCTACATTGGAATATAACACCAATCAACAGCAACCATAAATAATAGTAATAATGCATAATATGAGAACAAAACCAAATCACAACATGCCAATAATATACAGACTAGTATAAAATACTATAACATAACCATTAATACTATATTATCTAACAATTAAAATGCTGGGAAAATAAAAGGTTTTAGCCAGGCACTGAAATATACAAAAAGTCAGTGCCAGGTGTATCTCCCTGTGGTGCCAATTCCATTTTGAATCAGTATTTAAATATTTCTTATACTATCCATACATACAAAGTTTACAACTGCTAAATGCATGCTTTCTTGTGGTGCTTCAGTCTGAGGGGAATAGGAGACAAATAGTACTTGCTAAAAATTACAGGCATCTTAAAAAGCAGTTATATATAGCCTTCCTTAAGATCAATGCAGCAGTTTCTTTGAAGATGTCTGCATCTTTCAACATTTGACGGAGAACTCTAAGCAGGTAAGAGACAGTGTTGTTCCTTAAAAACAAATCACTTAGGATACTTATTTTGTGCTGACCAGGGAAATTTGTATCTGAAGGTACAAGCACATTGTTTCATACCTATTGCCAAACATAGCGGCATACAATACCTAAAGAACTAATGAAACAAAACTTTTCCCAGGGGACAAGCAAGGTCACTGTGTTAAGTGGCAGACGATATGCTACAAGTTCTGCATAAATTAGAAGCTGGGAAGGCAGGCAGCTTCTAATTATAAGCAGCACTGTTGCCAGATGAGCACAGAACTTTTTGGCACAGGACCACCATCCATAAACAACAAAAGAAAACAAATCCATTCTAAGTTGAATGACTACACTAGAAAAATCCAGATTTCAAAATAAACTTTTAAAGAAGAGAAGGTGCAAGAGCAGCTAGCAGGAGAATGATGCTCATTAAAAACTGGTCAAGATGGGAGAAGCCCAAGAGCTTGTTCACGAAGTCCAACTGTCCCACCAGCTCAGCTGTTGTTAGGACTGTCAATTTATAATGTTACTTTTCAAGGAAAACACTCTTACAGCTTTAGTTTTCCACTGATTTTACCAGGTCATTCACAAGCACAATTTAAGTGTCATGCTGGTAGCTGAGTAGCCACAGCTTTCGACCACACCATGGACCCCAGGGTTCATAGTTGGACCAAATTGCTTTCCACCGCTCAGAATCTTTCTGCCAAACAGGCATGTGGATCTGCAGCAATCTCAAAAAGTTCCCACATGGTAATATGTCCCTTGCAAGGCAATTCAGAAGTTCTGGTGCCTGAATTCCACATCTTCTCCAACAACACAGGATTACTTACACATTACTGTTAACATGCATATAACACCTTCTGCTAAAAAGCCATCGAGGTGCTATACAAAAAATTCACACACAGTAAAAGAATAAAAGACAAAAAGAATAGAACACTGTATTTAAAAAGATAATCAATAAAAAGGTGTCTGCTCATCCAAGCAAGGCTTCCTAGAATATTTTTTTACAGGAGCCAGAAACAACACAATGTTGGTGTCTGCCTGACCTCCAGAGACAGGAAGTTCCACAGAAATGGAGCAGTCACACTAAATCCCCTTCTCTGGATAGCCTCCAAATGGGTTGAACTTCATGACCAAGCAGATTAAAAGGAAGAAAACAATCTCCTAAGTTGTTTAGGGCTTTATGTTCCAGTAGTGAGCAGACAGCAGTTCCCACAGCAAAGGAACTGAATGCTGAAAAGGGGCAGCTCCTGTCAACAGCAAAGCCGCTGCATTCTGCACTTGATCCTGCTTTCAGAGTAGGCTTAAGGAAAGCCCTATATAACATACTTTGCCCTCATTCAACCCATCACTGAGTCTAGGCACTGATCCAGGACTGATTCAGATGTCACAGGGAGCCAGTGTTGTATGTCATCAGCATACTCATTTCCCTTGACTCCAAATGCCCTAATGATTTCCCCCCAGCAATTTAACACAGATATTGAACAACATTTAGAATGAATACCCAGCAGAACTGCACACCTGAATTGTCAAGTGGCCAAATACTGTTCTCTGAAATCAACTTTGCAGGTAAGACCAGAGCCAGGGTAACACCATGCCTCCAATTTTCAGTCTACAAAGCTGATCTATGGTTGATCGTATGAAAAGCTACTGAGAGAACTAACAGTAATTAATAGGCTTCTATGCCTCCATTCCTCCCACAAATAACAGTAATACATCAAAGGCATCAAAAGCTGATTTGGTCCTGCAACCAGGATGAAACCCAGACTGGAATAGCTCTAGATAATAATATCTTCCAATGCTCTCAAGTACCTTCCGTAAGAAAGAGCATTTGCCATTGAGAGGTAGTTTTAAAGTACCATTAGGTTCAAAGTAGGTTACTTCAGGAGTGGTTGCACTACTTCTTCCTTAAGGGCAGCATGAACCAACCCTTCATACAGAAATAGATTTACCACCACAGGGACCCACCCAGTCAAACTGCCTTGACTAGCTTTTATTAGCCTAGAAGGGCAAGGATCAGAGCCATGTGATTGGCCACAATGTTTTAAGCACCTTGCTCAGGTCAAAAAGGGCAGCCCCTCCAAGTTCTCACAGGGCATGCTGAAGGGGCAGTTCATGTTTATTACTTAAAGGGATAGCAAAGGGCAGCTCTGCAGCTAGCTTTTGTCACCCCAGGGCAGCCACAATGAGCCAAAACCAGCTTACAATTGTAGTTGACAGAGGAAACTCATTCCTCCTCCTAGTATCCTCTTGGATATTGGGGAAAGGAACAAAGCACCCACAATGAGCCTGATTATCTGCCAGGCTCATCATACATACTTCAAAAAACAACCAACCCACTCTGGTCACTGTATCATGCAAACTTAGTCACCAACCTGACTTACAAATACAAACAGTATGCATACAAGAAATAGAATTTAGAAAAAACGGAATGTACATAGTAAGGAGAAACTGAAATACAACTGAAAACTTAGTTTGAAAAACCACAGGATACTAAACAAATGATGTTATAACAAATAAAATTACTATTACCACTACCACAGCTGCAAAACTGTCCACTTTCCTGGGAGTAAGCCCCCCCCCCCACCGCTGGACTTAGCAGACACACACATAGGATTGTACTATGACACACAAACATACATATATAGAAAATGACTGAAAGACAAGGAATTAACAGGATCTGAATTTAAAAAGTTTCTTTCCTCCCTTAATGTGGTAAGAGGTAAACTTCTAAGTCTTAAGAGAGACACACAAATCAAGAGAAAGATTAGAAAGAAATAACAGCAAAGATCAGTTAAGATCATGAGACAAACCAATAATCTGAAAAGGAGAAAGAATAAAAGGGGAATCAGTATCAGGAAGAAGCTACTAAGAAAAACAACAAGCTGCTTACAGCTAAGGCACTGACAGCAACTAGAACTAAGGGAAGAAGCATTCCCTTTTAATGAAAGTCACAAGTAGCCCTTCCCATAAATTCCCAAATAAAACAGAAGGAAGACCTGCCAATCCCAGCAATTAAGGGGGTAAAAACAACCAAAATGAGGATCTAGATTCTCTTCTGGCCACTTCAGAGAGAAGCCTATTTCACCCAAGGAAGTCCAAGGGGGCCTGATTTAGTTTGGGTCAAATCTAAATACACATCTTTACTGCATAGTTTCATTTTCTATTTCCCTTCAATTAGTTTTGTTATCTTCTTTCTTATGTTTATGTAAATCAAATATATATTCAGGAATTCTAACATAGTGTGCGATCCAAACACAGAGAAAAAACATCAAAATCAATAGGACTTAATTTAGTCTGGATCCAACTGAGAATATAGTTCTATACAGTTTTCCTGCAGATTGATTAAACCATCACTACATCTAATGTTATCAACAAATGGGAAGATAAAGAACCCAGATTTTATTTTTTTGGAAATGTGTTGAAGTGAGACATTAACTCATTTGAAAATAGCACTTACCACTTTCTATCCTCTACTTTCAGAAAGGGAGTTTTCAGTCTACCTGTGCAAAAGAATTTAGGTATTTTTAAACTTTTCATTATACTCAAATTATAGTAACATGCTTGTTTCAAAAATAACTAACAAGCAGCTTCCATGTATACTTTGTATAGAATCATTCTGTATTTGAATAATCTTGCCTAAAATAATCCATCAATACTTCTCTTCTGTGTTTAGCAAAATAGGTAATAATATCAGTCATGTCTTGAATACTTACTTTTTGTTTTGCGATCAGTTGATTCTTTCTCCTGTTTAAGAGAAACATTGCTGTGAATATTTTACTCACTGAACACTGCATTTGCTTCAAATTCTTATAGTTGAATACAGGTGCAGGAAAATAGCCTTGTTAATTGCACTACATTTGTGAGGTGTGATCCATTAAAAATGGATAGAACAGGGCTCATCTTATTTTGCAAGGCTCTCAAATTATAGTTTAAGACAGCTAAGTTTTATTCCTGTACTGTTAACATATTTGAAATGGGCACATTCAGAGCAAGGATTAAGGTTAGGATGAGAAAGATGAGGTTTCATGAGGTTTTGAAAAAAGTCATCTCCCTGCATATTCTTATTAGGTTTATATATAGTTTACCGTATTTTAAAAGCAGTCACACTGAGACTATACCATTAAACAGGGATATTTCAGGAAGAAGGAAAAACAAAGGTATTCTTTTTTATCATTCTAAACCTGCCACTATAAAGGAAAGGGCTTTCACATTAACTGCTAGCTAATCTTTTGAACCAGCGCTTTTTATACAAGAAAAAGTGTAATCAAAGTCCAAGCATATCTACCTCTCTTGTTCAGGTGAGGCAACTGATGTTTTAAACTTGCCTTGGGCATATTAATAACTAGATGAGACCAGTAAACTGAATTTCCATCCAGATACCAGAGATAAATTGGTTGTAGGTAGGTAGTTTAAGTATAATTTACTTAATTCTGGAACAGGATCAAATCATAGTTTGGAGGAGTTCTTGGATTCATCATTGTCACTGAGGTGCAGGTGGTCTTGGTAGATAAGGGCACCTATCAACTCAGGTTAGTTAGACCAAAGTGGACAGATAGGCATGTGACAGTTATTTCAATAACCTCCGATTTGCACTATTGCAATACATGAGGCTTTCTTTGAAAATAGTCTGCAAATGTCCTTAGTCCAAAACCAGGTAGCTACACAGTTAACTTGAACTGACCAATACAATCAAACATGACATTACTGTGTCATCTACACAGGCTGACATTTTTGGCCCAATTACAAGTGCTGCTTTTAATCCTCCTGGAAGTATGTGAAAACTGTGAACAATAACTTTTTTAATGATACTGGAACTAGCACATAAGTATTTTTGCCAAGGTCTTTCAATCACATACATGATAAAAGGTAAATGTTTAAGAAGTCATTTGTATACAGTTTTTTTAAAATATTTTCTTCTGAAATAAGGAAGCGTACTTACCACATCTTTGATTTCTGCACTTGCTTTCTTTATCAAAGAGAGATGGTTTTTCTTTTGATCAATATAATTCTTAATATCTATTTCAGAAAAAAATAGGAAATTAAAATTATGAGACATTATCTAACATCCTAAAAGAACTGACAAAATACTTTAGTGATCAAATAAGCATTAGCTTTATTTAAATATACTTGCCATCAACATGAAGTATTTTCACTCCCCAACTCAAAGCATTCGATAGTATACTACCTGATGGGATTAATTCCTGAAAGACAAACATTTAACCCTTTCACGTTTTAAATATTTCAGCATGGATATGTGTGAATTTATTTATTTAAAACATTTTTATGCCATCCCCATCACAACGAAGCCTTGGGGCGGCTCACAACAGAAACAAAATACATAAATAATAACAATGTAACAATAAAAAAATTATTTAAAAACCCCTGGTGCATCTTGGCTAAAAATTTAAAATCCTATAAATACAAATAATTTAACAATTAAAATAAGTTTTAAATAAAAAGGTCTTAGCCTGGCACCGAAAAATAAATAACGACGGCGCCAGGCGGACCTCTCTGGGGAGCGCATTCCATAGATGGGGCACCACCAGAGAAAGAAAGCCCTCCTCCGGGTACAGCCTCGGTAGTGTTCTCTGTACTCGCATTGAGCCTGACATTCCATCAATGTGAATCAATTGCATAGAAAAAAACAGGGCTAAAAACCAGGGCTAAAATCAGATCTCAATCAGTATACTCTTGTATCATATTAGAGAAGTGGTTTGGTGGTTTTGCATAGGGACTTTCTGAAGTAACAAAAAAGTCACTCCAGATTAACACTTGAACGTAGTGGCAAGTTACATGAATTTAAAGTATACGAAGACTGTTATGCTATTATATTTAACATACCTGTTCTTTTATTGCTTTTTCAACTAAGGATTTTCCTCTACTCATGCGCACCTAGTAAAGAAATACAGAACATTTGTATAAGTCACTATTGCCTTTAATAACAAAGTATTTAAAGGGACAACTTTATAAGAAAAAGAATTTGCAAAGAAAACAGTGATTCCCTCAGGTATGCAATCCTAAACTTAGAATTAGATTTATAAGGGAACTCATTTATAATGGAGATCATATAGTTCAGGAAATTCACTATTACTTATTTGGAACAAGTCACTGGAACCTCTGACAAAACATTATCAGCAGCGGACTCCTCAGTTGAATAAACTGCTGAAACATACTCAGGAAACAGCATCTGAAGGAACACAGAAATCCAGAGTTGTGACAATAAATGCTAAGTGACACACAAAGTTCCATGGAAGAAATAAACAACTAGCTCACATGTCCTTAGTATCTGTGATCCACACATATACTCCTAAACAGTGTCTTTAATATTTTATTTTTTATCTTATAAATAGTAAATTCTTTTGTAAAATGAGGGGAATGATCAGGCCAAAATGATATCTATTATTGTAAATTTAATAAATGTACTTTTGTAAGCAATAGAGATTTGATACATTAAAACAGTGTACGTGTATTAAAAATCACCACCAATGAAGTGGTTTGCAAGATTTCTGAATCATTCTGTCTTTTTAAAATCAGCCTGAAACAGATAACCCTGCAACTGTGTCACTCCAGAACTAAATCCTGAATTATCATAGATAAGAACAGGATGATCAGTCCATATCCTGACCCAGACTATTTTATTCAAGTCATTCTTTGCTTGAGGAACATTAACTAGAACATTGGAAGTTCAGGCTAGCTTTGAATGATGAGATATGAAATTGTTAACAAATCAGCTTTACTTGATTACAGTATGTTTTAAAAAGAAGTATCTGCAGGATAGGATGAGTGGTGAGGAGGCAGAAATGAAACTTACTGTGTCCACCATCTTAAATGAACTTCCATCATGCCTATCTCTTCTGCTGCTTGGATGAGGTGAACTGTTTCCTCCATTATATACAGATTCTGGGCTTGGAACCGGAGATGCTTGTACTAGACTCTGAGCAAATTTTGCTTCCTTTTTATTAGAGATCAGATAGCTAATATCTTTGCTCAGAAATCCTTCAACTCTCTAAATGTAGAAAGAAAAAAGTATTATTTCACAGCTGGAGATTATCACAGTATTTAACACAAAAGTTACAAAAAAGTATCTGACACTAATTTAATGCATAGGAATGCCCCATTTCATACGTGCTCAAGCAGTATGAAAGCTGCTCTTCCAGACTGCAGTCCAGATGCCTCTACTTGTGAATGAAATAACACATGCAGAAACCTGATCAGAATAGTGCATATATCACCATTTGCTAAGTTATATGATCCAGCAGAGATAGTTCCTTGAAATACATTTAAATAGTAGTTGTGCCACATAAAGGACTACTCAAGGCTGCTGCTGTTATGTTCTATCATGTTGTCTCTGACTTATGGCAACCTTATGAATTAAAGTCCTATGTGTAACATCCTTGCTCAGCTGTCATATACTCAAGGCTGCTATTTCCTTTATGGAATAGATCCATCTCCTCTTTGGCCTTCCTCTTCTGCCTTCAACTTTCCCTGGCATGATTGTTTTCTCCTGTGATTCTTAACTTCTTATGATGTGCCCAAAACTTCAGTTTTGTCACTTTTGCTTCCAGGGAAAGTTTTTGTCTTGATTTGGTCTAGAAACCACTTGTTCACCTTTCTGTTGATCCAGGGTATTTTCAAAGGTCTCCTCCAGCACCATTTTTGAACACATCCATTTTCTTTACCATCCAACTTTCACACTGATGCATAGTGATCAAGAATACAATACTGTAGATGATCTTGACCTTGGTCTCAAGTGAAATGTCCTTACACTTAAGTTCCTCCATTGCTGCCATTCCAAGTCTCAGTCTTCTTTAAAATTCTTGGCTAAGTCTTCATTTCAATTGATGATTGAATCAAGGTTATACAAAATCTTTCACAATTTCCATTTCCTCATTGTTGACCTTAAAGCAGTCCAATTCTGTAGTAAGGATTCTGGTTTTCTTAATTTTCAGCTACAATCTTGCTTTTGCACTTCCTTTTTTCTTTCAGCAGCACTTGTTTCAATTTGCTGCTGCTTTCTGGCAGTACCATGCTATCTTCTACATATCTTAAATTACTGATGTATCTTCCAACAATTTACACTCCTGTTTCCTCTGATCCTAATCCAGCTTTCCCTATTGTTGTGTGTACGGAGAGATAAAATACAACCTTGCCTCACATCTTTACCAATAAAACACCATCCTGTTTCTCCATATTAACCTAACAGTAGCTTTATACTCTAAGCAACAAAGGTCACCTCCCCGCTTCTGTTCATGTGACCTTCCACTGGTCAAAGGTCCCTGCTTTCACAGTAGGGCATATTTAGATCCCACCTAAAACATACCAACAGGCTCACAGAATGTTTCAGCTGTGTCAACAGACTTAGAAAAGTCTAAGAAAAGTCTAAGAAAAGCCATTATCTACTGGCTGAAAATATAGCAATACTACCAGTACTCCACTGTAAGGCTTCATACAAATATTAATGAGATAATATACATGACTTGCTACAAGAACATGGAGTAAATGTACTGGGTTTGCAAGACAGCTTGAATTTTTGAATGGGTTTACACAACAAGACAAGACCCTTGGCTCAGGTGCATCCACCATGGTTTATAAACCCAGCTTCTATTGTTTATAACCCACCTGGAAAAGCCTTACCTACTGAACCCAGGAATAACACAAACCTCTACAAAGCTCCTTGACAAGAGTGGAAAGCATTCCTTGCTGCTCTAGCCAATCCACTTGGAGGTGGCTCTCAGCTTTCCTTCCACCCTGTACTGTGCCTTCTCAGGATGGTGGTGGGGCTACAAGAACTGTAATCAGCTTGGCTGACCTTTGTGTCAGCCAAGCCAAAAGCAGCTGCTTTCATGGACAAGCAAAGCTAGGCTGTGCTTTGCTCAGCCTACTTAAGAGTAAACTATGCAGAGGATCTCCTCCCATCTAGTGCTGTGATAGCACTCGAGCTGTGCTCTGCTCTGTCTACAGTCAGTCACATCATGGACACATGCCATAGTTTCTAAGACACTGGGGGCTTACAGTGTCATACCAACCCAACCTTTTTCTGAAAAAAAAATCCAATCAAAATTATTAAATTATTTTAGCCTATTTTTGTGATCAACATTGTATCTGATCTATCATGCTGGCCACAAAGTTAGGTTAAAATAGTAATTATAATTAAAGAGGTTGGAAGTATTCATATGTGTGTTCAGCTACCTCACTCAATAACCTTCAGCAAAGTTTTACCAAAATGCTTCCAAGAGTACTTCCATTCTTAGAAATACAGGTACATTCCTGGACAATAGGAAGAGTGCCATAATACGTTAAAAACAAATCCGTTTGTCCATGTCTTCTGAATTAGGTATGTTCTATTCTGATCATGAATCCATCATATCAGATGACACATACCATCCTGTATTAGGATTTGAATTCTGCAATTCTATGCTGTACATATTAGCATACAGGTATCACTTTCTCCATTTCCCTGATGAATATACCTGGAAATTATCACCACTATCTTGCCTACTTCTTTGTCCCTTGCATTCCTGTTCTTAAAACTTTGCTCAACAGTTAGCTCTGGGCTTTTGCCACTGTAGTCCCTGGGTACCTGAGAAACTTTTATGCATACAACCTAATTTTGGAGTCTTCTCTCCAAAAAACCATTTTCTTATATTTGCATTATTCATTAGCTTTTAAAGAATAGGAAAAAAAGTTAACTTACCCCTCCCAATTCCTTAAGATCTTTTGCTATTTTCTCAGAAAGGATATTAGATGGAATGTCAAGGTAAAACACCTTCCCAGTAAGTGGCTTGTATTTTAATTTATCTGACTTTGTGGACTCTTTCTTCACAGTTTTTGAGGGAGGCCTGCTTCTTTCTGTTCTTCCTTGCATATCACCTATAAAAATGTGGGGGAGAATTCAGTCAACAAATGGGACTGTTATCTGTTTATACACAAATTCCTTTGAGGGAAACAAAATCAGATGTCTGAAAAGCCCACAACTGGGCATGTTAAAGCTGTTCGCCACATAAAGCTACATGTGGTAAGATCAAGAGCAGATCACCCCTGCCTTCCTCATCATACACAGAATATACTAGGAGAGCCAGACAGGTTGTGCACCCCTTAAATGCAAAGTACAGTGGTACCTCGGCTCACAAACTTAATCTGTTCCAGAACTCTGGTCGTGACCCAAATTGGTCGTGAGCCAAGTTAAATTCTCCCATAAGGTTCAATGTAAATAAGGTTAATCCATTCTGGAACCATTTTTTTAATCAGAAAAATGTGAAGCAAAGTGACACAGAACAACAAAGATCGCAGCCATCTCCCCCTCCCCACCCCAAGCACAAGTGCGGTCCTCTCCGCCCCCCCCCCCAGCACAACCGAGATCACGCCTGTCATCCCTGCACACACCTGTTATCCTGGCAGCTGGGGGGGGGGGGAGAGGGGCACGAATGGGGTGCACTGGGGGGGTGGAGATGGGCGCGATCGTGCAGGTGGGGGGTGGAGATGGTCGAGATCGCGGGCGCGATCGTGCTGGAAAGCTGGGCGCAATCACGGGCGTGTTCATGCAGGGAAGACGTGCATGATCACGGATGCGCTCCTGCAGGAAAGACGGGTGCAATCTCAGCCATCTCCCCCACCCCCAACCAGCACAATCACGGCCATCTCCCCACTTGGTGGGGGTGGGGAGATGGCGGCGATCTTGGTTGCCACCCAATGCGGAGTTCACGACCCACATAAAAATTTTCATGAAATTTTTGTTTGCAACCCAATTTGGTCATGACCCAAGGCGTACATGAGCCGAGGTACCACTGTAGTCATATCTCTGCAGCAGAGCAGCACTCTGACAAAAATTTGGGCATGGGCACCAGGTACTATACTCTGACACATCTGGAGGGAAGGAACTCAGGAAGGCAGATGTGAGGGCAACAATTCTGCAAACATGAATTCAGTCAGTTTTATTGTTCCAGGCAATATTTTCAGTTGAATATTTTCTATTAACAAGAAATCCGCTTTTTGTTAATCCAGCTATTCCAGAATGTTGAATCAAGATTTTAAAAAATGTGTTTTTGGACATATTTTGATACCTTAGATCTACAACTGGCGAAGAGTACTATCTCTATGCAGAACAAACGATGCCATATCTACATCTGAGCAACTTTGCAAACATTATTTGGTATTTGCTTTTTGAACACAAAAATCAGTCACAGCAATTGTTTCCAGTACAGTTTATGCGGCCTTATGAAACACAGTTGCATTAAATGGAGATAAACATATGCTCTAACTTACAAGAAGGTATCTAATTGTTATCAACTTAGGAAGCCTCCTTGTTATGTCTAAGGAAATCCAGCCTCTCTCAATTTCCAGAGAAAAGGGGGGCAGCAACAGATTGGAACTGCAGCGTTGGCAACAAGCTTCTTCGAAAATCGGCCGACAAGTTAATAAAAGTAGTCTGCGAACCAAGCTGAAGTTTCAAGCCACCGTTCCTAGTACCAGAGGAAAGGAAGCACGAGCACTTACAGGGAAACTGTCCTTTGCTGCTGCTTTTCAAACCACTTGGTTTCATCTTCCTGGGAAGTCACATTTTCTCCATTCACCTCCCTGTGACGGTTACAACCTGGGAAGTTTGTGGGGGGTGGGGTGCGGGGAGAGAAAGCGTTCGCAGAAGTTAAAAGGCACCGAAAATAACGTTTTGTCGTTTAAAACCTCCGTAAGGCAGCTGGGCGGAGCGACGGTCCAGCGTCGATTTCCTCCCGCTTCAGCCGGGCCCCCCGCTTTCACCCACGCCCGCTTGGGAGCCGCAGCCCCACTCACCCTGGCTTCCCCGCTGGCCTGGTCCCCACGGGGGCAGCGCCTGCTGTCCGCGCCCGCTTCCCTTGCGCCCCCTCTCCGTACCCGCCGCCTCCGCCCCCGAAGCGGAGGGACGGTTGGAGTTTGAAATGTGCGTTCCCGCCGTGCGCACGACCCCCTCTCCCCTCACCGCGCTCCCTGCCTGCGCCTCACCCCAACGCGGCGGGACCCATGGCGCCGGCCGGCACGGGCGCTGCTCAGTATCCCCGCGAGTCGGCCATCGAAGTAGCTGTTCGCCGCCGTTTCCCGCCTCTGCCCAACCGGGCCTACCAGAAGCTGCCGAGCTTGGCCTCGCCTCCTTGCTCGGGCTGATCGACGCTGCCGGGAGGGGGAAGCGGAGGCGCCGCCCAGCAGGGAGGAGCTGCTCTGGCCGCCCGCGGCCGCTTGCCTTCCTGGGCACTGTCAGGCCGAGCCACCGAGGCGTCCTCCCCCTGCGCGCTTTTCCTCAAGGACCGCCTGGGTTAGGATCGCCGCCGCTTCTCTCGCCCCCTTTGTCACTTTGCCCAGGTAAATGGCCGACTGCTGCAACAGCCGCATGGGCGTCTTGGACTGCGACTAAAAATTGCCCTTGCTGGCTGTCGAAGGTTGGGATATAAACAAGTTTCTAATAGAAGTGCTTTGTGGTATTCCGGGGGCGGTGTTGCTCGATGGGGCCGTAGGTTGGGTCCCAGCATGTGCGCCATAATGAGGTTTGTGTGTGATACAATTTGGAGGGAGAAGATGCTTCCTCAGAAAACAAGCCTTGAGCCAAATCCAGCATTCCTGGGTCCCAGTGGCTTGCTGAATCTCACATTCACCTACTTTTTTCCAGGTTATAGCGGCTGAACTTTAGACTACAATCCTCTCTTTCCCTATTTGAGAGCAAGTGTCCCATTGAACACTGTAGGACTTTGCATATACAGGGCTTGTGCTATTAACAGCAGTGCTGGAGAAGACTCCTTCAACATTAAGTATGATAATTAAGTCTAGATGCGAATTGTTACTTACACATTATATTTATTGTGCAACATAAATAAATACGTGCAGCTGCACAGTAAATATGCTGAGAAGACTCCTGCGAGTCCCTTGAACTGCAAGGAGATCAAACCCGTCTTAGAGGAGATCAACCTGACTGCTCTATAGAAGGCCAGATCCTGAAGATGAAACTCAATACTTTGGCCACCTAATGAGAAGGAAGGAGTCACTGGAGAAGAACCTACTGCTGGGAACATTAGATTGCAAAAGAAGAAGGGGACAGCAGAGGATGAAGTGGCTAGATGGAGTCACTGAAGCAATCAGCGTGAGCTTAAGTGGACTTTGGGGGATGGTGGAGGACAGGAAGGCCTGGAGGAATGTTGTCCATGGGGTTGTGATGGGTCCGGCACGGCTTTGCGACTAACATAGCATAATTTTAAATGACTTTTAGTGGCTTAGTTCACAGTACTTTCCACACCAATGATTTGATAAAAGGAGCACAATCTTGGCAGTTTTATGTTCAGTTCCTTTCCTAATTCTGATTAACATGGAGTTTGTCTTTTTCACAGCAGTTGAGCACTGGGTCAACATTTTCATCAAACTGTCCACCACAGCCCCAAAGATCCCTTTCTTGATCAGTTGCCACTAGCTCAGATCTCGACAGCATATACCTGAAGCTGGGATTTTTTTTAAAAAAAAATTGCTCGTATGTACATTAGTTTACATTTAAATCAGCATGAAATACATTGTAGGGCTGCAAAAAAACCCCTTTCAACATCTGAACTGCACCAGCTTCATTTCTTAGGTCATACAAGCAAACTAAGAGGGCATATCTGCTGGAGGAGAAGTGATTGGTTGCACTCTGGACTCCTTCCCTCTTAATTCAAAATGCTGCAGCTAGACAGCCAACACTGACTGTGCTGCTAAACTGCAGGGCAGGATAACAGAGTTCTCTTCTCTGTACCTCTTGCCTTGCATAGGATGCCTTTAAGTGTGAATCTGGAGGCTTATGGGCATCTGATTGGACTATGCCTTGTTAGAGGTATAGCGAAGACAATTGTAACATTCCTAGAGCTTTTCCAGTGATGCTTTTGAACTTATGCATAACAGCAAAGCAGCTTTCATAATTACAAACTGGCGGGCAGATTGAAAATCATTTAATAACAAACAAAAACAATTTGCAGACAGAATTACAGAGAATTCAGTTGTCAGCACTTTATTCTGATGTATCTTTTTTCTTTAAGTATTCCACAATAATTCTTCCCACTGCCTCTTGATGTTTGGTGTTGTTTTCAAAACAAGAATATTTAATCTGTGTTTTTTTTTTCAAACAGGTTATGTTTCCCAAGGAATAAATTATGGATTCCAAAGACGACAACAATGGATTATACAGGATCACACCTTCTCAGCAAGCATTCTGTTCTTGCTGTGGTGCTCTACTTACATCAGTTTTGGGTAAGGATAAATTTTTTCAATTTACTTAACTACACAATTTTAATAGTTTAGGGAGCATTCTTTGCCAATGCACATCACATTCAGTGATTTTGGCCACTGAGGTACAGTGCTTCAGAGCAGGAAGGAAAACATGCTGAGGCATCATTTTTTATTTTTAAAAGAACTTTTTATTTTTTATTTCAATGATATTTTAATAACTTTTAATATCAGTTTATAGGTTTTAATATGCAGCCAGGGTGGATCTGGATTTTATCTGTATTATGTTTTATTTATGTAAGCTGTCCCGAGGCTACGCGATGGGACAGCATACAAATGCTCTAAATCAATCAATCAGTCATAGGATATACTGTATTTTGGTGACATCACTCCTGCCCCTCCTCTCTCCCAAAAGTCCTCTAGAGATGCTCTTGGAAACTTGGGAGAACCAGTATTGTGGTTCTTTGCAAACTACCTGCAAAGAGGGGGGAGCACAAATCCTCAGCAGCAAGGTTAGAACAGTACTTTTTTTTAGCTTATAGCTGGGATTTAAAAAAAAAAAATTCTGTGGCCCACTAGAGTCTGCCTTGGAAATCGCAGTATCATGTACACTGTAACTGTTAATGGATCAGTAAAATTAAGGGGTGTGGTGGGGGAGGAGTAGTGATGGTAGGTCCATCTGATGTAGACAGTGCAATGTCATACGCTGGCTCTAAAGTCCATTTTGGAAAAGAATACAGGGAAACATCAAATATATGCATTCAATTAGCATATTTTTTCATACTGATCACTGTAATAAATGGCTATCATTATTTCATTATTCATTATTTGTAGTGGCTGTTACAAAATGTCTATATTTTACTCCTTTTGCAGTTTCTCATTTTGGGAACTGCAAATAATGATAAATCCCCTTTATACCATATGACAAAGAATTCTACATTATCACAATATGGGGAGTAGTGCAGAATATGCAATATTTTTATGGGTCATTTCATTGTTTTCAGTTTTATGACAAATTCTGTTTTACACAGTATTATTGGAGTCTTTATAACTGGTGTTCCATTTAGAATCTTAGTACTGGGGAGGGGCCTTATAGTTCAAACCCATTTGGTGTGGAAGATTCAGAGCTTAGAGCATTTCCAATAGTAAAGAGACGCCTCCTATTCCCATACCTTGCTGTTAATATGTTTCAATATTACCAGTTCAACTATTTAATATGTCAATATGTCTGTCTTGTAAGTTCACCCTAATAGTTATAGTTCTGCTCTTTGGTGCAGGAGAAAACTAATCTGTTGTCTCTTGTGCAAGTTCATTTATTTATTTCTAATTTAAGATTATTAATTTATGAATTCACAAATACAACAATGTTGTCTGTATGGTTGTTTGTTTTCCTTAGTGACACCTCTAGATGTTATCAAAGTCCGACTGCAAGCACAGAACAATCCATCCCTCAGAGGTATATCTGTATAGTTATAGATTTGGGTTATGGGGAAAAATGTCTGTTTTAATGTATTTTCATAATATGTATTAGTGTTAGAATGAGAAGAGTACATATGGTGAGTAGGTCACAGAAATATGAAGAGCTTTAGTATGTGAAACTGCTTCTGATACTTTACACCAATACTAGTAATAACTTTGTTCTCTGACTAATGTTTATTTGTAGATTATATTATAAATTAAAATTATATTTAATTCAGTGTTGAAGAAACATACTGTATTATAAGTGGCAAAATGAGAAAGGGAATTCATCACTACTTATTTCATAGAAACCTACAACACTCATTTATGTTCCACGTAGAAATCAGAAAAGCAATGTTTCAGCTATGTAGGGAATAAATGCTGTATGGGTTCCTTTGTCACACCCCTCTCCAGAAAATATGCATGAGGATGTGCTTCATCCATTGCACTCAAGATACTAGGTTTATTGTTCACCCTTTTATCAGGAAAGCCGTTTTTGGATTCTGATGGTTTGACAGATCACGTTTATCTCTATGAAAATGGAAGCGGCAAAACTTGGAATAGAACATCTGGCCGTTTTACTGGCATGATGGTAAGGGGAAAGGCATATTAATATTAACTTTTCACAAGTCCATGTAGTTTTGAGATGACTTTGAATAATGCTTGCAAGTCACTTGAAATAAAGACAGATGTACATTTTTAAAAAATTATAGGACCAGCATAAAGGGATAACTAAGAAGTTACCAAGATCAATATATGAATGATAGAAACTAAGAAAAGACAGGATTATAAGTAAGTTGTAACATCTGGTTAAGTCCTTAGTTCAACTGTGTATTGTGTGTGAAAGAAAATCTCCTACCCCAATGCATTATGGAGAAGAACCTGCATTTTCTACTGTTACATTTGCTATCTGTGAAATGATTCATATGTTCTGATGTTATAAAAAACATAAGTTCTATAGAAAAAGTGTGAGGTGTTTTATGGCAATTGAAATGGCATAAAATGGTTGAAAGACTAGATCATTTTTATCAGGTATTTTAAAAATAAATTGCATTTAAAAATAAATTGCAAGCCAACAAACCACTCAACAAGATTTTTAAAAATCTACAACTGTTTTCATCTCTGTATTTGGTTACTTTAGGATGCTTTTATGAAAATAGTTCAAAGAGAGGGTGTGAAAGCACTGTGGAGTGGATTACCTCCATCACTGTAAGTTACATTACTCTTTCTTCCTGTAAAGAACACTGCTGTATAAACAGGAACTTTTGTAGTAACAAATGTAAACCTTAGAAAATAAATGTTGCCTGTCCTCATCCATCTCTGTCAACACTTCATATGTTTATGTATTGAAGAGTAGAAACTGAAGTACATGGTGCAAAAAGTTTAGTGAGTAAGGAAGTCATACAATTTAACAAAGCTTTGTCAGCCGATTGCCATAGAATTGTTTGCTTCTGTACAAGCATGCATATAAATGTTTCTAAAGAAATAAATGTTTGCTTTGGAAGATGCCTACTGTTCTGAATGTTTTTAAAATAATTGGATTTAAAAAAACTTGAAAGAACTGGAAAATCTTCTTAATCTCTTGAGAAACCAATGTCATGGTCCTACATCTCCCCCATTCTGTAGGTAGGCATCCAAGGAAACTATAAATATTTTTCCTGCCATTAAATTCAGTGGGTTGGGAATGTTTTTAAAAAAGAAAAAGATACAAAGGGGAGGGGAAAGTAGCACACTTTCCTGAAATCTGACCGAGCCTGCATGGGTCTGCCGGAATTATGAAGTGGCATTCTTCTGCCGTGAATTCTTTCTCCTGCATCTTATAGACTTGCTGTGTAAAACGTTTAAAGTGCAGTCCAATGCACATTGATCCAGAAAAATTCAGCTATGCTGGCTTGGGCATATAGAACATTTTTCTGTCTAGAACACACACAGGATTCTATCCTAAGGGCCATATTTTTTAAGTATGTGCATCACAGATTGCACTATTTGCCCATGCACTATATAGCATATTTAAGTGTGATGTAGATTCAAAAATTATGTTTCATTCATTTATTAAGGTCATGATCCAAAAGTAAACTTGTACACAGCAATAAAAGCACTACTCATACTCTGTCTTTAAAGGTACAATCCAGAAAAGACCATTGCTCACATCTGAGGTAGGAGTGCTTTCTCTGCATCCAAGCAATCTTCTGGTCCCTTCAGTGTCTGGGGCTCCTAGGATTATTCCCTGAATTTTAAACATTTTAAAATATGAAATAGCATGGGCCAGAGGAGGTAGGGTGGAGTTTGATTTTGTAGCTCATGACTGGCACTATCTCATAGTGCACATGGAATCGCCAGTTACCAATAATGCAGTCTCTCCAGAACCAAATGCCTTTCTTTCTGTGCTAAGAAACTGCAGTATTTATACAGCAAAAAGCAGTACCTTTAGAGCATTGAAATGACTTTCCTATCTTAAAAGACTGTCAGCTGTGATTTTTTTCCTTCCCTCAAACCCTAGAAAGCTGTCATACACTGAGTTAATCCATTGCCCGATCTAACCCGGTACTGTCTATTTGACTGGCAATTGGGTTTTCATTTTCTTGAGCAGAAATCTTGCCCATCACCTACTACCTGATCTTTTTAATTGAAGATGGCAGGGATTGAGCCTGGGCTCCTCTAAATACAAAGTACATGCTCTGCGGTTAAACTATGGGCCTTCTGGAATAACCCTGGCACTGTATTTTAACTGGAAGGAATACATTAAATTTTACACTAGAGGTAATTCTATTTTATATATATCTTTTAGCTAGAGGAAATACGGTTGATCGGTAATATAAATACTTATACTTTTATTTTAGAGCAGTTTCAGTTCCAACGACAGTAATTTATTTTACCTGCTATGATCAGCTACATGATGCCTTCATTTCTAAACTAGGAGAAGATAATGACTACATTCCACTTATTGCAGGTGGTATAGCCAGATGTGAGTCAAGCAGCTTTTAACCCCTAGTCTTCTGTTAAACTTTATTTCATATTGCTTAAAAGAAAGTTTGGATGAAGTTACATTTGTAGTTGCAAGGAACTGTCTAAGAAACCATTCATTATGCTGATTTTCATTATCAGCTTCTTTTAATATGTAGAAATGGAATTAAAATAATTGGATGTAAAGAGTTTGTCTAAGTGTACAAGGTTTTTTCTGGGTCAAGGAGCCCGTTAACCATGGTTCAGCTATCAGGAGAGCCTTTTGGACTTACATGTTCCTTTCCCCCTTCTTCTCTTGCAGTTTGAACTGTCCTTGCCTTCCTTTCTTGGAACGAACCATGATTAATCTTATGTCTGTACCAAGGTTAATGTTATGCATGCCAATTTCACCTATTTCATGTCCAAAAACATTGCCCTTATGTGGGTGTTTCTGGTAAAAAGTATTTCTACCCACAGCTGCTATCAGAAGCTCAAACAGCATTTGACAGCAGTAGAACTATTTGAGGCAGATTCAGGTTTAAAGGAATCATATATAAAATGGGCTTAAGAACCCAGATTTAACAAATGAAACAAGTGCACACAGTTGCAATTAGTGCAGAATACATATTACTACAAGATGTCTGTGCACATGTTATGCTTCTTAGTCATGTTCTGTGACATTGAGAAACCTATACAGAGTGGGAGAAAAACCTTTGAACTGAGAATCTAAGAACTGATCTAAACAAACAAATTTTATTTGGCATGAGGGGTTTTTAAAAATCTATTTAAGGTAAAACAAAAAACAGATGGATGTACATAGTACTGCAAGTCATAGCTTATACCCTTAATATTGACAACTGTACATGACTTGTCAGGAAAGAAACCACTGTGATTTCCATCTTTCAAATATTTTTGGACATTGTGGTGATCCCTCTGGAGTGTAGTAGTTGAGTCTGCAAGTAGCATCTTTGGCAGTGGGAGAAGATTTGAGTTTTTGTAGACTGATTCTTATGCACAATTTTAAGGAGATATAGGAGGAAGCAAGTTTCTCATAATAAATTGGTTAGGCTTTAAGGTTTCATAAAATTCCTCATTGTTTTTGCTCTGTAAGGTTATTCCATGGTAGAATGATTACCTGCTTTGAAAAATATGGCAGATGTTGACAAAATACAGAAAACAAAACTTGTCTCTCAAATGCTGCTTGGAAAAATTCTCTGTCAGAGTCCTGCTTGAGCATTGTGCCTTTTCCCTCTCAATTACAGTGTTTTCAGCTACAATAATAAGTCCAGTTGAAATGATTAGAACAAGAATACAGTCTCAGCGGTTGACTTATAAAGAATTGGGAGCTTGCATTAGAAGCAATGTGGCCAAAAACGGCTGGCTTTCACTCTGGAAAGGATGGGGCCCTACAGTTCTTAGGGACGTGCCATTCTCAGGTACATCCTATTTTGAACCTGTAGAAATCTGTCTTTGTTATGTTTATTGGCTCCTGCAGATTCACTTTCAATGAAGTGATGAAGATTTTACCAAGTGGGAAAGTCAGATAAGATGATGCCAAAATAAAAATTTTGTAAAACTACATTATGTTCAAAATGTATGGGTTTTACATAGCTGGCTATGATGGTATACCGAGTACACCAGTTACTGAGGCACATGGGCAGGTGGAACTCTTTCACCAATCCTGCTTGAGAGACCCTTTTGGCAGCTGGAGTGCTGGACTGGATGGACCATTGCTCTGATCCTGCATAGCTTTTGTTATGCTCTTCTGATTCTTTTCCTCTCATAACCAGCATAGAACTGTGCTGGCTGTCCTGACCTCAAAGAGAGGAAAATGTGATTGGATAAGGCAGGGAGGGAAAATAACCAGAGAGGTCAGAATAAAAGCCTCTTCTGAAGCCTCTCCAGACTTTTCCTCCTTTTCTGAAATAGTAAAATAGTAGAACCCAGGGTCACCCCATGAAGCAGATTGGTGGGAGAGTCAGGACATACAAAAGAAAGTACTTCTTCAAACAACACATACACTGTGGAATTCTTTGCCACAGGAAGCAGTGTTGACCACCAATCTGGAAGGCTTTAAAAGTGGATTAGCCAAATTCAGGGGGGAGAATGCTATTGGTTACACTGGTAGTAGGGTGGTTTATAAGCCTGACCACAGCAGTTTGGCTTAGCATGTTTTGTGAATCAGCCCAATGAAACTTAATTTGAACAAATTGTTATTTTTGTTTAATTTTGCTAATGTGAAGTATGTTTCCATAAATATAATTAACTGCACAGATCTTCTCTTTGGTTTATTGTCTGAAACATTGCAGTCAGTAAACATTCACAAAATTTAAAAACAAAACAAATAAAGGGAAGTAGTAACCCTTTACATTGGTGACTGCTTATGCTCCTGTTCAGAGGTATATACAGGGATAATGCATGGTCAATAGGAAAATATTTGCTGTGCTTTTAGGGATGCTCCTGACTTGTTCTAAAGTTAGGAGGGAATCAGTCTTTACAGTTGTGCTTGTTAAAAGTGACCCATAGTGAATTAAATAACCTGCCATACACACAGTGACATTTTTGGCTTCATGCAATATTTGGCCATGGTCGAATTGGTAGTATAGGGATAGTATTTGACTGATCAATTGACTGACATAGCAGCCCCATTATTATGGTTTTTTTTTTAAAGATTCATAATGGCACATTAGGGATGCAGGTGGCACAGTGGTTTAATCTGCTGGGCTGGTTGATCAAAAGGTCGCTGGTTCAGATCTGCACAATGGGGTGAATTCCCGTTGCTCCATCCCAGCTCCTGCCAACCTTGCAGTGCGGAAGCATGCAAATGCAAGTAGATAAAAAGGTACCACCTCAGTGGGAAGGTAACAGCGTTCCGTGCACTTTGGTGTTTAGTCATGCCAGCCAAATGACCACAGAGACTGTCTGTGGACAAATGCTGGCTCCCTTGGCTAGGAAACTGAGATGAGCACTGCCCCCTAGAGTCAGGCATGACTGGACTTAATGTCAAGGGGAAACCTTTACCTTTACCTTTAATGGGACATTAATGAACACTGCAGTGTGACCAGTGGTTGACCTGCTTTGTGGAAGTATATTGTTACATCTATTTTCTAACAATGGATCCCATGCAAATATGGAAGAATATTCTTTCTACTTTTCAGTGTTGCATATTAGATTTTTTAATGGCTCTTGTATTTTCTGACTCTTAATAGTTGCTATAAAATTTCTCCCCATAGCATTATATTGGTGGAACTATGAATATTTCAAGACACTGTTATGCAAGAAATCAGATGTACATGAGCCAACAATTCTTATCACTTTTTCATCTGGAGCAGCAGCTGGTTCTGTAAGTCTAATTTCTGTTAATAAGAATTCATTTAATAAGCATTACATCGCACTGATATTTTTCTACAGGAGACTGAACACAGGAATTCTGAGAAACTTAGGTTTGCTTAATCCTGATTGAAATTAATAGTATATTGCTTTAACTATATGCGTATATTCCACTATTTTTAAATGGGGTTTAGGCATGCTTACATTTCTTTCTATTGAATACTATCCCAGTTCATAATCTCATATAGAGAATATACATATAAGTAGTCTTGCATAGAGAGTCTCCCATCATCTGTCCTGAGAGAAGAGCTACACTTTCATAGCCAACAAACAGAATGGCTCTTCTGCGTGGTAAACTTTGTCCACAGCACCTGAAAGAGATAAGCTAAACACAAAGCATAGGAAAAAAGCGGAAAGACAAGGCATTGGTGTTAACACCTTAGGACATGCAGTTGGCTACTTGGCTTCCACAGACACAATTTCCTGTACTCACAAAGTACTTACAATTTAAATAAAATCCGCTTTTTCCTGGAGGTTGGAAGCACTTCAGAATGAAGTGCTGATCCCCATATGCTGGACATCTTTACTCTTCTGGACTGTCTGTAGCCAGAGATATAGAGATTAGCCGAGGCCAGTGCTTTGCTCTGACCTCTTGGATACCACCACCACCACCCCAAAAAATGGAAAGAAGAGACGTAATGGCATGTTCTAGTAATGGAGGAAAATTGAAGGTCTGGGAAAGTGGACAAATAAAGCCCATCTCATTTACAAGAGCAGTTACTTTTGACAGCTGTCAAAAGTAAGGCTTTCTTTTAAAAGAACATTTTTGGCAGAACTAAAGAGGGTCTCTGAACAGGAACATATGCAGCTGTAAAATCTGTATATGGTCCTTTCAAAAAAAGTTCATGCATGTATGGATTGTATTTATTTTATTTAAAATAAGCAGTACAATTTAGAAAGTCGAATCTAATCTAACCACTGAATATACGTTTTATTCTGTTTGCACAATCTAATGCAGTTACTTGCCCTTTAGTACCGCTGGACCTTAGCTACCTGTAAGTTAGATTATGGCAAGTAGGTTATAAGAGCACCATCAGTAATGTTGTCTTATTGATGCTAATGAGTATACAAAATCTGTCAGTGAAAGTTCCACTGACAACTATTTGCATGTAGCTATTGCAATGTTTACAATTTAAATATTTTCCCTAGATTGCTGCTCTATTAACTTTACCCTTTGATGTTGTAAAAACACATACACAGACTGAACTTTGGGACTTGGATGTCACACCCTGTAAGTTCTTAGTAATCCATTAAATATTTTTGTTTCACCAATGCATCCTAATACAATATTTAAGAAAGCCCTTCCTGGAGATTTAGTCACTACCATCCATGCTTTTGTAATATTATAGATGGACTACTACAGCAATTGCCATGTGGGCTGGGCATAAAGAACACTTGGAAGCTGATATTACAGATGTCCACCTGTCTCTTTACTTAAACAAGAGAGATAATATTCAGTCATTAATAAATATTCAGCCAATACTGCCCAGTGGCTACTGTGTCAAGGTTTAAAGGGCTAGTTATTATCTATAAAACTGTAAAAGTTTTAGTGTAGCTTGGAAGCATGTGTGTTCCAAGACTGCTCTTGTGTAGATTTTTGGTCTATTGTGGACCATCACAGGATACTCAAAACAGGACCAGTATTGTTGGCGCTTCTACACTGTGCAGCCAGCTTCTTAAGATTAGCCACAGCACATCATTACCAATTGTAAGAAAATGCTGTAAGATTTTATTCTATATATATTTAAATGCATGCCTGAAGTGTTTTATGATTGGGTCAACAGAAGGAGGCTTATTTTAAGGTGCAATCTAATCAGAATGCCTTGGAAGATTATCAGCATTCTGTGCAAGGTAGAATGAGCACAGAGGTGAAAGTCACTACCATGCTCTTTCCACCCTGCAAAACAGTTTGCCAATTTCAGCTGCTTAAGTCTGGTTTGTTTTTGTTGTTGTTGGTCGTGAAGTCGTGTCCGACCCATCGCGACCCCATGGACAACATTCCTCCAGGCCTTCCTGTCCTCCACCATCCCCCGGAGTCCACTTAAGCTCACACCAACTGCTTCAGTGACTCCATCTAGCCACTTCATCCTCTGCTGTTCCCTTCTTCTTTTGCAATCTAATGTTCCCAGCAGTAGGTTCTTCTCCAGGAAGTCCTTCCTTCTCATTAGGTGGCCAAAGTATTTGAGTTTCATCTTCAGGATCTGGCCTTCTAAACAGCAGTCAGGGTTGATCTCCTCTAGGACTGACCGGTTTGATCGCCTTGCGGTCCAAGGGACTCGCAGGAGTCTCCTCCAGCACCACAATTCAAAGGCCTCAATCCTTTTGAGCTCAGCCTTCCTTATGGTCCATCTTTCACAGCCATACATTGCAACTGGGAAAACCACCTTGGAGCATATCTTGGTGGTGTTGGTGTCCTTTCCCCCCACCCCATACAATGCACCAAAAAGCCATCTCCAAAGTTGTTGCTTTAAAGATACAGCCAGTGCAATCTTTTCTATGCCACTTGTGAGGAGTTTGGAGATTTTGCAGGTATGGATCTGAGCAACTGAGTAGTTATTTCAGTGTTATCTAGTAGACATCGCATGGTCCTGCCCAACTGTCATATGTTATTGAAAAATGATACATTTATTATTTTTAGAATGCTAGCTGTTGTTGCTGTTTGTATTGTGCTTTTACTGTTTTTACTATCACATTGGTTTTTATTTCATGTTCTGTTACTGCCTTGGAAATGCTGCTACCCAGGAAGGCAATCAAAAATTTTTCTAAGTAACTTAAGAGGGCACAAGGATGTTCAAAACTTGTTTTCAAGCCACTTGGAAATTATACCATATAGAAAAAAAGTATTATCACAACATGGTATCTCTGTAGAGAAAAAGGAAGTTTTTCTACTTTTCTGTAGTACTTTTCTTTTATCTAGCATCACAGCAACGGAAAGCCTCAGTTTGGAAATTATTGAAGAGAATTGTTGCTAAAAATGGATTTTGTGGATTATTTACAGGTAATTTTTTTCTGACTTTAAGATATGTCTATGGAAATATCACATAGTACAAAACATATCAGAGTTAATACTACATGGCCTAAAATGTTTTATGGTCTATTCGCAGTGGGCAATTATCAGATAAGCAACATAACAAATCCTTCTTAAATATTATTAGTAATGAAAAAAAACTTAAGCAATTACTTTACATACAAGACCCAACTGATACTTAGATTTCTTTTAATCATGCAGTTTTCACTCAACAGTTTTCTTCTACTGCTGTGTGCTTGAATACTTGTAATTTTTCCTCTCCATAGGGATTATTCCAAGGCTAACAAAAATCGCTCCTGCTTGTGCCATAATGATCAGTACATATGAATATGGAAAATTTTTCTTTCATAGATTAAATAAAGACAAAGATGTGAAGAACCATTAGTGCTGCTTCTGTAAATTTAAAATTGGACCATTGACCAGTATGCACAAGGGACATACCAAGGGCCATACAAAAAAACGTTGCATCCCAAGGTACAGTTCATAAGCCTGTTTCACATCATCCATGCTATCTTTAAAAATGTGTTGCACAGAATGCCTACCTAAGTTCTTAGTTATAACTAGTATTCTCATCTTGGTGGAAAACTTGCAATTGATGCAAGATAAGCTGCTCCACCTTGTGAAGTACAGATTGTGAAGAAGATTGTGTACATGAATGAGGCACACAACTGAATCCCTTCAGCTGCTACACAAAAATTGCTAATGTTTAAAGAAAACTGCCAATATCCAGATCTGGAAATTTTGTATGCTGCTACCTATCCTGAATTTTCAGGATACCACTGCCGAGAAACTACCACCATTATCTGTTAAAAGGATGCAAAATCTCTCAAGAACAGTAGAAATGTTTTACACATGAATTTTCATACATTGCTGTATAGGTGTTAGGCAGATTGGTACCCACCATCTAGCAATAAACTGTGCATATGGTACTGTATCCTGGCAAAGGGATACTGAGCTATTAAATACACTTGATAAAACAATGCACATGCACTGTAGCAGCACAGATATACCTTGGAAGATTCCTCACCACCACACCTGTTTCTTACTATACTTGTATTTACTAATAAAACTTGTAAACGATGTCAGGTCCTTCTTTGTGTTTTATTAGCACACTGCTGTCTTTGTCTGCTTGTGTTGGCTGATTCATTTGTCTTGTCCCGTTTGATTCCTTGCCCTCTCTGAAGCTACTTTCACTCATCTCCCCTGCTTTTGCTGTTTCAAACAAGAAAAATCTTATTTAACTCATGCCACCAAGTCTCCCCCCTCTTGCCCAGACCTTCCATTGTATCTTCCAGTGAAAGTCCTCTTCCTTGCCGTCTGCCCAGTCCTCTTAAAATATATTTAATTGACAGCAATACTGGCACCATAAGAATATACAAGCCAAGAGGTCAGTGGGGTGAGCTTGAGTATAGGAAGAGTGACTGAATGAGAAAAAGAATGCTGCAGTTATTGCAAAGGAAAGACCATGGATATCTTGAAAAGATTTCCTTTGAAGAGATTAGGCAAAATGACCCTGCAAGGGATAAAAAAGGATAACCATGCATAAATATCCCATTAGAGTCCTTAAACATCAGTTTGACCCTGCTGTTGAAGCATTTTACAGCTATAAAACTCGCCCTTAGATCTGGTACAACCAAAATTTGTACATGCAGGGAATCCTGAGACCCTGTAGTTGGAGGAATTTTCCAATTAGTTCGTTCTTCCAACTTTATGACATTAGCACTGAAAAGCTTCAGAACAAGCCATGCAGCTTCTAGTTGTTTTGCACAGGGTGTGAATGTAATCCTCTAGTGACATTTGCACAGAAAATCAGAGGAACGGATCATCAGACCTAGAACTGAACAGGTCATCCTGAGTTGCTGAACTTACCCAGAGATCTGTGAAGCTGCTCGCTTCAACCTTACTCTAATACTAAGCCTTGAGTCTTACATGGTGTTTCTTTCCCTTTGACTCAGGTAGACCCCAGATGCAGTGTGAGCCAAGTCCTGCAATGATTGAGAAGAGTGGTAACAAACATTTGCTATCTTTCTCCTTTGTGAGATCCACAGTGTGGATTGAGGAGCAAATGGCTCAAGCAGGAAGAGTTTTCAGACAACAGCAAAAAACAAAAAAAACCTACACCAGCTGCTTTTTGGTTAAATATTAGGTCCCTTGGATAGGAAAGTCTATAGGAACAGAAGAGGGTTCTAGTGGCTCTGAGGAATCAGGAGTATTTAACCAAAAAGACTATCAACATTCACCCATTGACAGTTATACACATGACTGTGTTAAGGGAGTCTACAGTATGAAATGTCAAACTGCGTAAGTTCCCTTTTATAAAAAATAAAATAGAGAATGTTTCCCCAGAAAAATCCCATGGGCAAGCACTGCAGGAGGGAACAGAGGAAGGGTAATTTGAGGACACAGGGCTCCTTCAGGGTCATTACACACAGCTGGCTTACAAGGCAGGCATAAGTGCTTCAGCTGCTCAGTAAAGCAGAATGATCACAGGAGGTAGAGTAGGAAAGATGGAGGCTGCCACACAATATACTGCTATACCAATTTCAGGAACAGAATTTGGTTTCTAAAAGGAACAGCAGCATTTCTGGCCACTCTTGCACAAAGACTTGGTGGCTCTTTTCAAGAGCTCACAATAAAATTGTTTTGGGATCTTACAAAATACCAATCCATTATGCTATGATCTCTAAAAGCAATGAGTTGTGGCACCAAAATAAGCCAGCCTGGGGAAAATAGCCTGGTTTCACAAGATACAACAACCTACTATGGCCAGCTAGCACTATGGGTTGCCATGGTATGCAGACCCAGACCAAATAGAAGCTGCACACACAATCCTATCTAATGCAGACACATCTGCAGTATTAACTCTATATACCCATCTATACCTTGCTTTTCCTCCCAAACTCCTTGGACCCCAACCTATTCCATTAAGGCTCTAGCTTAGCCCCCAACCCCATATGAGAGTTAAGGGATTATTTATGCATTTGTGCAAATCCTTTATTACCTTCTCTTCTCCCTGTTCTATTGATTCCTCAGTTGTTGAAGTTTTGTATATAAGCCTCTCGGGGCATAAGCCTCTTTGTGTTACTTTGAAGCATCATATACAGCCATACATAGATGATGCAACTGATATTATGCAGTGAAAATTCAACATTTATGCTAATTTGAGGACTCTTGATGAACTGCAATAAAATACCAATTATTTAAAGGAACAAGGGGTCTTAAATGTTAATAAATTTTCTGGTGGGAAATCAGTGCAATGCAAACCTGCATGATTTGGGTTTGTCCAATTCTGCCACCCACTGAAAGCTTTATGTTGACTATTTGCTCAGTTCTACTGAACAGAAATAGGCAAATGTTCTGTCATCAAGGAAAAGTACAACTACAAAACGTTTAATGTACATGCAACATTTGATACAGCAAGGCAACAAATATGCACATTTTAAAAAATAATTCTGAAAACTTGGCAAGATTTCAGAACCAAGACAATAACCTTTCATGCACAAATATTGACTCAAATGGTTTCACACACACTAGAGAGTTTAGTTATGGTCTGTAAGGGACTGCTCCGGCCAGTCATTAATTGGTGTAACAAAGTAAATGGTTCCAAATCAACAATATACTAGTCCCAGAAAATTTTCACATACAAGCCTGCTTAACATTACTCACACATCTCTAGAAACTTAACTGCACAGAAATAATTTTTCCTCATGTTTTAAAGATATCTATTTTACAAGAGATAACATGCATTAAATTACTTTTATTATATTGCCAGAATGTAACTTCTGGCAGACCAGGAGTGCTATCTTGTCTCAAAACTTAATGCAGCACATATGTAACACATTAAATTTACCGACAAAGAGAAGCATGTAATTATCTGCTTTCTCATTCCAAATCTTTATAGCAAGTCTTAAAAGAGGCACATCTGTTTAGCAAAAATAAATTAATAAACTTACAGTCCAAAAGTTACCTGGACATCCCACTTGATGCTGCTCACTAGAAAATAATGAAAGGAACTTCTTTGGCACAATAAAGCATTTCCTTATAGTCATCGCCTGAGGCTCTGTGTGCAGCAATGGTTTACACAAAATTGCCTGTGATTAATACACGTAACCAGTAATGGTGAGAAACTGATTTTTCACAGCAGAAAGGCTTGTCCTTGAAAAATGCATAACTTCAAAAACCATTAAGACCATATAAACATTGGGTTGATAAAGCTTACTGATAGGTTCACCAGAAGCCCTCTATTTTAAAACATTTTACTGCAGAGCAAAGTAAAACGTACTTCAGATGTACTTAAGAACATCTGAACCTAAAACTTTTGTGAAATATTCTTAAAAGTCTATTTTCGTACTTGCTAGTAGGAGACAAGCATTCTTAAGAGGAGCCACTACTGAAAGTAACAGGATCTCCTACCTTGACATTAAGCTGTATCATAGACACAAAAATCTGGAAGACTGCCAATTTTTGGTACAAGTGGTTCAGTGTGTCCAAATGTCAAATATGTGGAGTAACTCTGATGAAAGTTGACTGTAATTTAGTCAACTCATCAGCTAAAACAACTCTGTAGTATAATCCAAATACAGATGTAGGACTAATGGTTATCATTGTCTGAAGTGGTTTAATTTTTAAATAATTCATCATAGTAGAACAAAAGTCAGACATTTTTCTATACATTCAATTCTAATGCTATTTCTTTACCTACCACTTTAAGTTATCCTTGAAAATGTAAGCATATCTAAAAAAAAGTTCAGTAAAGTACTCATTTGGAGTCAGCAACTCATGCAGAAAAGACTGGTTCTTTGTGGCTAACGTAACCATCTTTTTGTCTTATGGTTGGAAGCCTTAAGTATACATTCAACAGTAGACTGAAAATCATGAATATCATTAATCAAGGAACATATACCCAAGAAAGGTTTTTTTTCTTTTTAAAGACTACAAGTCACTAGATTTTTTAGATTCGCAAATACAGACAGTAGCCATTTCTATACATTGGGTTAAACATCTATGAATCTTGACAGTCCATAAATTGTATACAAATACAGGTCTTCTTTCTATAGATCTGTTCAAGAAGGAGTTAATCCAGGACTTGTCATCTCAGTTGTTGGGCTTGCAAGATATTCACTTGATTTCAAACTTGTGAGAGATTTGTAACTTGCTACTGATGTCAGAGAGCCACAAAGGCCAAGTAATGAAGGAGTATCTTCTTTCCCTATTTAAAAAAGAGTCGATTGGAACAGGTTTTCACATTTCTTAAATCAAATTTGGCAGCATCAGCTGGCTTTTCTTCCTTTCCCAACTATTAACCCTTCAACCAAGCAGCTGTTATCTTAGGAGAGAGGAAGACTTAAAAAAAAAAATGCAACCTAACCTTTACACTGCTCAAGGCCCTAAAAGGTACACAGGCTTTACTGGGCCTCAGCTTCAACACAGTTCAGTTGAAGAGATGAGGAATAACAAAGTGGGGCTGGTTCTCTCTTCCTACAACCCTCAGCCCTTTAACCAGTCACAGTGCTTTCCATTATTATAGGCTTGGGATTTCTAGTCCAGTTCTCAAAGGCACCAGTGTGTCTATAGACAACTTTTCATGCCTGCTAGGCTCTCTGTTCTTTCTTGTTTTCAGTAAAAAAATTTCATTAAAAAAGTGTGGAGATTTCCACACTGCAAAATGAATTAGTATCCTCCAGTGTCATCTTTATTTGGATTCCAAAAAGGGTTCTCTGTTTTGGAGCTCAACCCCCGCTTCTACCTTGTAATTAGGTTCTTGAGTAAGTTACTTTTCTTTTGGTCTCATCTATTTTATGAATGGGTAAGCATCTGTTGGCAACCATTTTGTATGAGTATGCACAACTCAAAATTCCAAATGTACCCACTGACCCAAAAAATTGAGCACTCCATCTGCAAACATGCCCTAGGTTCCATTTCTTGGGCATCATACAGTAAACAAACGAAAGATTCCACAAGTGCCTTGCATTTTATTGTTGCCATGGAATGGTGGGAAGAAAAATAATATAAAGTTAGGATTACAGAGAGTTAGGAAGTTATAGATTAAATTAAAAATGTTATAGCTGACTCCTGTTTCAACCGCATCAACAAGGCCCTAATGTTTCTTTCTCCTTGAATTAGCAGTTAGGGTTGACCTTTAATTTATTCTAACCAATATGCTGATGCAAAGTAGGGGCTTATGTCAGCTTTCCATGGGAGACATTAACAATGCTTGACCAAATCCCATGCAAAAATTTTTCAGCTGGAGTTAGCTGGGGAAATCATGAGAGATCCATGACATCTGTTTATCAGGAATGTAAAAGGACTGCTGATTCCAGATTTCATTCCAACAGCACACAAGATAAGTTACCTGCTTATCTTTGAGATCTGGTTTGTTTAGTAGCTAAAACAGTTATGGTACCATAGTATGCTCATTTTGTCTTAAAGATTTATTTGTTTAAAGTGCAGATGGTGTGGTTCGGTCCAAGAGGATTCTGAATATCAGTATTTATTTTATTTATTTATTTATTTAAAACATTTCTATGCTGCCCCGTTCACCAAAGCCTCAGGGCGGCTCACAACATAAATCAAAATATAATACATTAAAAATATAAAACAAATTAACAATATAAAATAAGTCACCCTGGCCAGATAAAATAAGCAAATAATATTAACAATTAAAATGACGTTTAAATAAAAAGGTCTTCGCCTGGCACCGAAAAACAAATAACGATGGCACCAGGCGGACTTCTCTGAAGAGTGCATTCCATAGATTGGGCGCCACTGCAGAGAAAGCCCTCCTCTGAGTACCTACCCTCCTAATTTCTTTCACGGAGGGTTCCCGGAGAAGGGCCTCTCCCACAGATCTCAAGGGGCGGGCGGGCGGATATGGATGTAAGCGCTCCTTCAGGTAACCAGGACCCAAGCCGTTTAGGGCTTTATAGGTCATCACCAACACTCCATGGGCCTGCCTAGTGCCTCTTAATTATTAAAGTGCTCTGCTACTCTATATTTAGTAAGTGGTGGCAGCTTTACCACCCTATGGGTTATCTAACTGCAGGTAAATCTTCAGTAACAAAGATAGGGCATTCAGATGCTTTCCTTGTGACTCCTGGGGTTGCAAGGGCATAGGGAAAGGTGAAGACTGAGGAATGCTAGGAGCATCCCTCAGCTTAATTTCAGTCTGCCTCTTCTAAACAGAAATGAACACACTTAACCCAGACAGGAAGAAACAAACTATAACAGCCCTAGTTCATCTGCAGAGAAAGGAATAAATTTAACAAATACCGTTAATTATATGAACTATGGTGTGATCTCTGTGTATAATTCTTGTTGTCATGGTTCAAAATTGTAGAGATGTAGACGTTTCCCAAAAAAGGGCAATCAAAATTAGTAGGAAGCTGAAGCAATGCTCCTATGACAAAGGGTCGCCGTGATGGTGGCCTTTTAGTTTAGAAAAATGTTGAGTGTTGGGGGGAAAGTGAAAGTGTGTAAACGATGCATGCTGGGGAGAAAGTGTATCAAGAATGTTCTTTCAGATGACTAGAAGCCAGGGTTTTCCCATGAAGATAAAAGATGTGAGATTCAGGACAGACAAAAAGTAAGTACTTATTCGCACAGCACATAGTTACACTATGAAATTAGCTACAGCAGCATGCTGATGGCCATCAACTTAGATGGCTTTAAAAGGAGATTATACAAATTATGAACAAGGCTATCAGTGACTGCATCATGGCAGCAATATACTATGCCTGGTATCGAGCAGCATGCAAACAGCAGGGAAGCCCTTATGGTCCTGCATTTGGTTTGCTATAGGCAGCTACGTTGACCACTGTTAGCAAAAACATGCTGGACTGTGAATACTCCTTTGATCTGATCCAATACATCAGCCCTCTTCAACCTGGGACCCTTTAAATCCATGGGACTACAAGAGTGCCCAGCCATCCATGTAGTCCAACACACCAGAACAGTGCCAGGCTGGGGAAAGCTGCAGAAAAATGTTTTCTTCTTTCATAAACAATTTTGCTTTTGTAACTATCCTGTATCTTTGTCAATATTCGCCAATTGTGAATGTAACAGTAAATGGTCCATGCAGGTGTTGTTTAATCTGAGCTGCTTGGTTTGAAATTGCTAGCGAGTAGAAAGTGCCAGGTTGGTTTTAGTGACTGGTACAACTAGAAGAGCTAAAAACCATTTTTTATCACAATACTAACACATTTGATTAGATACCAAGAAGTTCAAGGATGAACACACTTTTAGAAACAGAATGCTTTTTTTTAATATGCACGTTTTAATCAACATTGTGGTTATTCATATTTTATGTTAATTCTTTTGAGCCACATCTAATTAGAAATTATAGCTGGGCAATGCAGTTGCCCTACATTTTCAGATGTAACAATCAAATGGAGCAATTTCATTTTCTAACAAAATATTGCTCTGCAGTTCTGTGAGCTCAACAGATTTGACTGTTAAGCTTCTGTTCTCACATTATGATCAATAACGGAGGAATATGGGAAGAGGACCCCAATTTGCTCCCGGAACCAAGATGGAAAATACATGTGGCAAGCAGCTCATACACATAAAAGGCTAATATACAGTGTTCCTAAGTAGTCTTTATGCCACTGCATAAGGTAATCTAGGAGTCTACTTTATGATACTGACTAGGGTAATCAAGTCCCAGGAAGCTTTTTTAAGTGTACAGAATAAAAAGTAAGTGGTGATTTAGGCCTGAATTCTCATTTATATCTTCATATTGTTTTAATTAATACAATTACATTGTCTCATAACAATAATCAAAAAGTCTCTTTCAGTCAAGATTATAAGATGCTCTTGTGTATAGGCAGATAACATTGCACAAACACTTCTGGAATTCTGTGTCTATGATCCTGACAGTTGTTGGAATTCTTATGATTCTCCTTGACTGCTTGTTAGGAGTACCACAGGTAGAGATGCATCAAAGCACCATAAAAACCAAGCCTCTAGCATTTGCAGACTTTCTCTCATGCAGTCTTGGAAAGTGATTCAAGCTGAGCAAGCCCACAAAATGCTCACAGAATGAAGCTGTGCAATTGGCAGCCTGCTTCCACATCATGTGCACTAACACAAAAAAGGTAGCAGCACATGATGCTGAAGCAAGAGACTGCACAGCGTTCGCACAGGGCTCCACTCCTGGTGAGTGCCACACGAACACTAGACACACTTGCCAGGAACTCAGGCTCACAGCTGCATCAAAGCAGACTGGAGTCCAGGGAGCCAAGGCCAGAGAATCCAATGGATTCCTTCCCACAAAACAGGTTTCTCTCACATCCCTAACTACAAGTTGCAAGCTAGATATATAAGGCTATACAGCTGTGTTGTATCTGGAAGGGGTTTTCAGTGCAATTCCAACAGGATACTACAGCGCTGATGGAGATTTGCACTGGTACCCATTTTCACAATTTATTGTTAATTAAAATGTCATAGTGCCAAGTTCTCCATCCTGTTCATGAACATTCTCCTGATGTGCTGTTTAGGAGCAGGAAAAGAAGAAAGAGTTGCGTCCTGGTTCTGTCCTAGCCTCCTTTCTCGCCCTTCCTAGCCCCTATCCTTGCTCTTTCTCCCCCATGCTCCCTATACTTTGCTGTTTCCACTCTCCACCTTGCTATTTCTCTCCCCTCTATCTTCTTCTCTTCGCTGATTCTTCCCCATCCTAGTGCTTAGCCTTGCTCTATGTCCCCCTCTCTCACCTTGCCTTAATTTCCCCTCCCTCCCAGCTACTACCCTTGCTACTTCTCTTCCTACTGCACACGCATGCCTCTTTGGACTAGCTAGTCCCCCATGGCAGGCAGTGACTGGGTTCAGATAAGGTCAGCTTTCACTGACATACAGGTTATTGTGCCAACTTAAGCCAACCATATTAACCACAAACAACTCACAGTCACAACCCAACACCAAACCATGGGTTCTCTTTGTAAATGTTTCATGGTTAACAAACCAGGGTTTGTTAGTCTGGCTGGGTTCAGACAATGTGAAAGCAGGTTGCTTACCTGTAACTGATGTTCTTCGAGTGGCCATCTGTGCATCACACATATGGGGTGCTGCGCCTGTGCAGTGCCTAGGCCGGAAGATTAGAAAGCTAATGGTTTTTGGTAGGAAAACTCCGCTCCCCTTCCCCTCAGTACTATATATAGAGTGGAGTGTCCGCCATTTTCTCAGTCTTTAAAAGACCAATTGTTCACCCCCTTTCGGGAGAAAAAATATTACAATAAGTTTAATATATATATACACACCATGACTATAAGAGCATGGTACCGACAGACGAATCCACTCACTGACACCGAGCAAGGCCGGCGGGTGGGTTGTGTGAATGCACAGATGGCCACTCGAAGAACATCAGTTACAGGTAAGCAACCTGCTTTTCTTCGTCGTGGTCTCTGTGCATCACACATATGGGTGACTAGCAAGCTTACCAGACTCGGAGGAGGGAGGTGCTCTATGCTGTCTCCAGCAACCGAACAAGCCTAGACATGAGTTCCCCGAAAGTAAGGTGGGGCTCATCTGGGGACCCTGGGCCTTGAGAAGTAATGGCCACATCCTAGTCGCCCTTGTAGCGGTAGTGCTTGCTAGATGATGAATTCCTCGGTGAAGTGGGGTGCCTCCATTCCCCACAGCCAGACGTGGTGGGTGCCTCCCTTGGGACCGATGGCGATGGACAGTCCCATGCCGACGGGTAATAGCCGAATGAGTGGTATTCACCCCAGCCCGTGAAGCCTCCGTAGCTGGGCTGGTTGCAGTCTTGGGCATGCCTTTCAACGGAAGCGGCTTCGGTGTCGAGGTGGTGAAAAGGACTCCGCGGCTGGGCCGGATGGAGGCATTGGGGTTGGTGAGTGGGCCCTCGGTGGGGAGTCAGATTTCCCCATCTGAGATAGACTCCCGCATCGGCGCCTCAGACCGTCGAGGGGACGCACTCTCGGCTCGCACAACGCATCTGGGGGATCCCGGCAGAGTAACCTGCATAGCCGATTGCAGTGCCGGTCCTGATGGGGTTGGTACTGTAGCAACCGAGAGCTGGTACCGAGAGCCCAGACGAACCCGAACCACCATGTTTAGAGTGGTCGGGCTTCTTCCCCTTGTGAGCTGACTTGTCTGCCTTGTCCTTCTTCACCTTTTTATGGCCAGAGGACTTATCGAAGCCGCTGTGCTTTCTCTTCTCCCGTTGCTTAGTAGGGGGAGAAGGAAGCTGTTGGGCCCCCATCGAGGAAGTGCCTTCATCCGAAGGACGCAATAAAGATGTGGCAGAGGCCGAGGCAGGGCACTGAGAGGGCGCGGCAGAGGCAGAGCACTGAGGAGGCACAGCCGAAGCAGAGCCAGGCTTTGAGACCAACTGGTCTGACTGCATCAGGGCCTGGTCTCAGAGCAGTTTACGGAGACGATTCTCCTGCTTCTTCCTGACCTGCTTGGTGAAGGCCAAGCAGTGGCCGCACTTGTCTGTTCTGTGCCCCTCACCAAGACAGAGAAGGCATAGATCATGCGGGTCCGCGGGTGGCATCTTGGAACCGCACTCAACACATTTGCGAAAGGTCGCTCACTGTGCCATCGCGAAAAGGAAAGAAGTAGATAGTGCAGAGGGAATAGATAATATTTTTGGTTTTTTGTTTTTGTTTTTAGAGAGAACAAGAGAAGAGATAGTTTCGTAACGAGGGAGAAACAACTTGGAAATACTAGAGAAAGAACTTGGAAATAAGAGATCAACGAGGTAAGTAGCAAGGGAAATATTTAATGCCAGAGCGAACAGGCACGAGGCACAGCAAACGGTGGTCTTTTAAAGACTGAGAAAATGGCAAACACTCCGCTCTATATATAGTACTGAGGGGGAGGGGAGCGGAGTTTTCCCACCAAAAACTGTTAGCTTTCTAATCTTTCTGGCCTAGGCACTGCGCAGGCACAGCACCCATATGTGTGATGCACAGAGGCCATGACGAAGAACAATCCAAAATTCAGTGCCAACTCACGGTCCATATGCAGCCTTGAGTGAGGATTATTGTGTCATCTGAATGAACCCATTTATTATGTGATTAGTCACATCTTCCATAAAAAACATTTTGTGATTGTGTGCACAGCAATTTCTCAAATGCCAAATATATCCAAAGATTTGGAAAGGTAAGAGACCCCTGTTTTAAAATACTGAAAAAATAAATTTTAGGCAGATTATTTTACCTTCACCAAGTGAATTTAATCCGTCCTGCTTCCCATCTCCCTCTTGTGAATGACCTGGATCCAGGGATGTCTGAGAAAGGCTAACATCTGCAGAGAGCTGATCCAGGCTGTGAAAACTCTTTCTGTAAAGTTCAACAACAAAAGTTTCATTAATTATATTTAAACTGTTTAATAAGAGTTAGGGTGTAATTAACAAATGATATAATATGAGTGGAGAAAATGATTAATTGCTACTTTAGCAGAGAGCATCTTCCCACTTCAGGTAGTCCAGACAAATATGCTGCACAATAAATATAATGTGTAAGTAACATGTCAGATCCAGACTTAATTATCATACTTAAGGTTGAAAAAAAGACTTATTGTTAATCATGCGTGAATCATAGATCATTGTTTTCGGTGGGTTTACTTGAAATATGATTAAAAGTGGTTCCAATCCACAAAGTTTAAGGTGTTTAAGTAAAACTATATGAAGGAGGAACAGTACAGGTATAATCTTGTACTCAGTTACTCAGAAACATTTTTCATCATTTAAACAGGAGATGTTCATGAGAAACTTCACAAATCTAGACAAGGATGCAAACTCAGAGGAAGTTATGATTGGCACTCAGGCAAGGAGTTACGCACTTATGTTCCATACTTTTAAGGTTTTCACATTCACCTTTTCCACATGTGCCTGACTGTACTTAAGAACTGAGAGGTTCATCTCCAAGCTTTTCTACAATATGAGGTGGAATAATGGCTTTTCAGTGGTGGCATTTCATCTTTGGAAAGTTCTTTGCAGAAAGGATCACCTATAACTAACTTTGAGCTTTTCCCAGTGCTGGGAAAATAACTTATCATCCCAACATTTTAATGTGTTATGATTTCTATAATTCTGCATTGTACATAATTTAATGCTAATTCTATAGATGTTATGTTCTAGCTTATTTTATGTATATATTGGTTTGTTATATTTTAATAGTTATTGTAAGCCACCCTGATAATCTGATTAAAGGGCAAAATATACATCTCAACAAATAATAAACATTCAATGACAGTGTATCACTGGTGTTTTGTCAAGTTCCAAAGATACTTAAGCAATGTTAGTTAAGTTATCTGTAACTCGCTAGTGACAGTAACAGCACCCCTCCCCATATATTTTAGATTATCCAATGACATCTGCAAGCTTTTCCATGGCTGTAAATAGGTTGTGATATTGCACATAAGAGTCAGACAAAACAGCCAACAACCAGTTGTTATCAACATCAACTTCCTTATCTAGTTCATATGTAATTTTATTCCTGGGTTCCTTAACCCAGAAGTTGCTGATAATTAGCAGGAGCAAGCAAGTGTGCTGCCTCCAACACACGTCTCTTCTGCTCTCAACTAACAACCTACGAACACCCATCCCTACATTGCTACCATGATGTCCAAATCTGGATCCTCTGGGATATTTTGGAATTAAACAACCAATAATTAACCCAATGAAAAACTGAGTTCAGGCCAGAAACAGGCCAGGCCAGAAATTTCAGGCCAGAAACAGGTTATATAAAAGTGGGAGTGGCAAGTGGAGAGGAGGCAGCAAGCTTGCTTCTGCTTCGTCTTCACAACAATGCCTTAAACAACCCAAGGGTACTGTTATGTGTGAACCAGGCCTCTAAGCATGAAAATATGCTTGAAAGTAAGGTGCCAAACTCTGCTGAGATGTGAAGTTCAACTAACACAGAAAGGCCTTTAAACAGCTACTTACATGGGTCTAGATTTTGGCCAGAAGCTAGAGGACTGACTGAATAAAATATACAGTGATCCAAGGCAGTGCTTCAGGACAGTATGACTATCAGTATAAGAATTATTCACAAAAAGGGTTTTGAAATTATTAAATATAAAAAGTGCCAAATTCAGCCCATTTGTATAATTCAAAGACTGGAAAAAAATAAATGGTGCTGTGTACACAGTCTAACCACCAGACTGACCAACATCTTCCTTTATATTACAAGTCTTTTCTCTCCCATTCATAGTTCTGAAGGTTATTAGAGCCAATCTCAAAAGTATTCTATGAATTTTATGTGTGCTCTGCTGGGAAAGTATGTTCCATCTGTCTCCCTCAAGTATTCCTTCACCAGCATGCCTATGCTCATGTCTTATCAAAATCAACAGAGCTTCTTCACACATTCTTACAATTCCCATAGCTGCACTAATCAGTGAGCCATTGCTAGAATCCCTGGTTCCCTTCCCCCTTAATCTGGCAATCCAAGTGGGCTGCTGCCATTTGTTCAGCTATGCCACATGAAGTCTACTGGCACTAGTATTCCCTGTCGTATTACGTGTATGGCTCATCCTTGCTGGTCAGAACATTTGTCTTCTGTCCATTTTATCATTTTTTCAATAAGAGTATAAACCAAAGTCATGTAGGGAATGAAAAACTCCCTAACATTTCAACTATTGCTGCTGCAAATGTGTTGTAAAATTTACAAGATTCTGATTCTTGTATTTTTGACAATTTTAAAGTCAGGTATAAACATGAAATGAAATAAAGCTAAACAACAAACCATCTGATAGTTGCAATAGCTGTTGCTTGCTGCAATAGCTATACTGCTCCAAATCAGACTGTCGCATTCTGTTCACACTGACACAGGCTAACCATTTAAGTATAATTCTACAGCCTTGATGAATTGATTCTGTGAGAAGATGAAAAAAAAATAAACAATCAGGAGAGATGGCTAAACAAGAGGGATACCTGAAAGACTTGCTGGGAGAAGGTTGAGAACCATCCAACCCAGCAAAGTGCAAATATATCAGTTTATATAAACCAAATCTTGAGACTGTATCAGCTGCGCCCCTACCTGGAGTACGACTGCCTGGCGACGGTGACACACGCGCTGGTGACTTCCCGCCTAGACTTCTGTAACGCGCTTTACGTGGGCTTCCCCTGAAGACAGTCCGAACACTTCAATTGGTGCAAAATAGAGCTGCCAGGTTGCTGACGGGGACGGGGCGTTATGCTCACATGACTCCAGTCCTCCATCAGCTTCACTGGCTTCCCATTGAAGCCCGGGCCCAATTCAAGGTGTTGATTATGACCTATAAAGCCCTAAACGGCTTGGGTCCTGGCTACCTGAACGAGCGCTTACGTCCGTATATGCCCGAACGCCCTTTGAGATCTGCAGGAGAGTCCCTTCTCCGGGAACCCTCCATGAAAGAAATTAGGAGAGTAAGTACTCGGAGGAGGGCTTTCTCTGCGGTGGCACCCAACCTATGGAATTCACTCCCCAAAGAGGTCCGCCTGGCACCGTCGTTACTGGTTTTTCGGCGCCAGGTAAAGACCTTTTTATTTAAACATCATTTTAATTGTTAAAACATATGATCTGGCCAGGGCAACTTCTTCTTCCTTCTCTTTCTCCTCCTATATTTTTATTTACTTAATTTATACTGATAATTTTAATCTTATATTTGTAAATCAATGTATTTTTTGTATTTTGTATTTAATGGTAATTTATTATGTGCTATTGTATTTCATTGTATTTTATCGTGTTGTAAGCCGCCCCGAGGTTTCAGCAAGGGGCGGCATAGAAATGTTATAATAATAATAATAATAATAATAATAATAATAATAATAATAATAATAATTTTAAAATGTGGGATTTTGAGAGGAAGGAAGGTGTACTACAGAAGAACCTCTCCCTTGCCTGCATTTAACAGAACAGTAAGTAGGCAGCCATTACTAGAATTGCAGTTTCTGGGAAACAATATTATGTTTCCTACAAAACAGAGTCTATAAAAATAAACAGCTTCCATAGACATAGCAACTAAACCAAGCCCAAGAAAAGACAAATATTTGACTCTTAGCCACCACAGTTTTTACTAACCTTTTAAAATTGCAGATCCAATATGCATTTTGACAACACACCGCTTTGTAATAAAAAGTTCTCACATTTAGAGAGCCAGTAGCAACCTGAGGAGGACTTGTATTTAAAATTCAAAAGCAATCAATTTCCTTTGGAATACTTTATTGACCTTAGTGTATCACAAGCAGCATAAAGACACTATGTAAAATAAGCCTTTTTCCAGCAATTCTTAAAGTACCTTTATTTGGCAGGAAAGCCTGTTTCAAAAGAAATTGCTACTCAAGTAATTGAGTGACAACATATAGCCAATTGCAAAAAGTTTATCAAAACAGAATGCCACCAAATTTGAGGTAATATGCAGGTAGGTAGATCAATTTAAAATCAGAAAATTTTTATAGTTTACAGGCTAGTAAGATGTTTAATGCTGAAGTTCACATTTTATTTCAACCACTGAAGAGCTGAAGAAAAATGTATGTGTTTTACTTAAGGCTTGTGCCTGAGGGGAGTTGCACTGTACACTAACAAACCGGCAGTTACTATTACCATTAGGAAATGAAAATGAAGCCAGGTTCAATTTATTTGGTGAAGTAAGGTTGAAATTGGTGCCAGCTGATTAGGAACTAACTGAACATTCTAAGAAGGTCCATCAGCTCAATATTTACACAGAAAGGGAGTGACAGAATGTTTGTCAGCCCAAACCTGATTTCCTGAAAGGTTCAGTCTAGAAAAAACAACCTGCCATGATGGAGTTTGCCTGGAGAGTTGCCCAAAGAAATGTCTTCATGAAAGACTGGGGAGCCTGGAGAAGACATCAGGCATGAGAAAGAGGAGCTCCAATACTGAGCAATGCTGAGACCATGTGAGGCAGAAAGTAAAGGTTTTCAAGGGGGAAAAGGAGGATTCCAGAACAGTCTTCATAGGAAAAAGTTGAAGCCTGATTGACAGCTGGTGTGCTGGTCTGAAGACTGAGCTATTACTAGATCAGACTGAAGACTTCAGGGGTGATGAAGGTTCTAGGGAGAATCATGTTAGGCCTGGGATAGATGCTAACAAGGAAATGGGTTTGCAGCTGATTAGGAATAAGGACTGGGGTTTCTAAGATCAGACTAGAGGTAACATTAACAGTATAAAAGCACTGTTTAAAAGTACAGTGGTACCTGTGCTCATGAACACCTCAGTTCACAACCAAATCGGGTCATGAACAAAAACGTCATAAAAATTTTGACTCAGGTCACAAACTCATTGGGTGGCGACCGCGAATGAGGCCATCTGCCCCCCAGCCTGAGTGTGGAGATAGCCGCAATCGTGCTGGGAGCGGTGGGGGGGAGACAGCCGAGATTGCGCCCGTCTTTTCTGCATGGGTGCACCCATGATTGTTCCTGTCTTTCCTGCACGGGCGCAACCACGATCTTGCCCATCTCACCCCCAGCATGATTGGGCCTGTCTCCCACCCAGAGCGCACCCGCGATTGCATCCGTCTCCCCCCCCCCGAGTGCACCCACATTTGCACCCGTCTCTCCCCCTCCCACCAGCACACCGGGATGACAGGCACGATCACGGTTGTGCTGGGGGGGCGGGCAGATGGCCATGCTCATGCTCGGGGTGCAGCGGGAGATGGCCACAATCTTTGTTGTTCTTTGTCACTTTGCTTCACATTTGTCTGATTTAAAAAAAAAAGTTACAGAACAGATTAACCTTATTTACATGACCCTTATGGGGAAATTTGACTTGGCCCATGACCAATTTGGGTCACCACCAGAGTCGTGGAACAGATTAAGTTCGGGAGCCAAGGTACCACTGTAGTGGTGACATTTTTAAAGCAGTAAGATTTTCTGCTTTCTTTTAAACAAAATACTTCATACATCAGAGACCAGCTATATCAGGGGGGAAAGTGTGTATTAAATAAAAAGAGTGCAGCTTAATAGTAAGACAAGAAGTAAACAGATGTTTACCCAGTGGTGAGGAATGATCCTCCACATCTGAGGATAGCTAAGTGCCCTAGGTTACAAGTTGTCAAGCATATGGTCCAAAAGCACCTGTTAACGAAGCTCTGAGAACCACTGTGACATGATGGTTAGAGTGTTAGACTGGGGCCCCAGGATATTTGGGTTCTAATCCCCACTTGGCCATGAAGTTTGCTGGGTAACTTTGAGGTAGTCATTTACTCTCAGCCTAACCTACCTCACAGGGTTGTTGTGAGGATAAAACAGAACCATGCAAGCTGCCTTGGGTTCCTCACAAGAGGAAAAAAATATAAAGGACATAAAAACAATGTGATGATGCTTATGATAATAGAAAAATAAGTTTAAGAGGTAGGAATTTGCCAAATGCAATATACTATATAGTGTAAAAATCTATACTCACAACTCATGTTGATACATTCTTACTTTACTGGGTATCTGACTTTCATTCAGCTTTATCAATATAGTTTGAGCTTATGCAGAATTAAATTGTACTCAACAATGCACTGTTGAGTAAATAGATAATTCAGCCCTGCCTTACATGGGTATTAGAACAGTTACTACAAATATATGTAAAACACTTTGTATATACAAAAATATGTACTACATAAAGTGCTATTTATAAATTAACCTCATAGTAGATATATTTTTAAAAGGTTGCTAGAAAACATTTAATACAAGTATTTTCTATACTGCTCAGTCTAACCAATTTCCTCCCAAGCCCTTAAACACATAATTCTGTTTGGTGAGATGCCAGGGGAAAAATGAGATTTCTGGGATCTTAGGAGCACTGCATAAATGGTTCAACTTACTCATCCCATTGCTTATTTTGCTTTCGATAAAGTAGGGTATCCAAGGCAACAGCATTAACATCCAGAGCTCCTGGGGAAGGCCACTGATTGGTGAGATGGGTAGTTAATTCTTGTCTTGATCTTAAATCATTATTCTTTAGCACAGTTCTGTGAACACACAGTTAATTTCATGCTATTAGACATAATGTCTTAAATCACAAGAAGAAAATAGGCTTGTACTTGGAAGATTTACCTGCTAGCATAGAATTCTTAAAGCACTTTTCCCATAGGTGAATCTTCTTAAAATGTTATTACTGATGATCAAAACTAAAAATGCTTGGAACTACATTGTGGAATATGTCCACTGCACCAGATCAGATTTTCAATACATTGCAAATAATGCAGAAACAAAAGAAATGAATTATTATTAAAATTCCTAAAATTTATCACATTTGATTCTCAGCTAGCTAGCACTGTAACTTCTAAGTGCCTATTCACAACTCCATAAAACTGGAAAAGTATTCCAGTTTTACAAAGGAGGAAATCAAAATATGAATCTCTTTAACAATTTGATCTGCTTATCTGGACAGTCTGTAGGGGAACTCAATCCTTCAGATTTGTTTATTTTTTGTGTATTTAGGCTCATTTGAAGGGTAAAACCTTCTGAAGGGAGCATACAAAATAAAAACCATATCAAGATATATTGACGGACAATAAATATACAATAAAATACTATAAGGAACACATTCCACCAATAAAAGTTGCCACCCACAGATTATGGGAATGGCAGGGAAAAAAACGGATGAGTTGTCAAAGCTTCCTTGAAGACTTATAAAGAAGGACTTGATGAATACCTGATGAAACCTAATTCCATAGATGCATGGGCTCTACCGCAAAGACCTCCCTTGTACTCACCAGTCTAGAGGTAAGTGAGAAAAGCCTCTGTTGATTATCAGTACAGGCAGGATGGTGCAGAAGGCAGCAGTATTTCAAGTAACTTTGGTCCTAAAGATTAAAACCATCGCTTTAAATCAGGCCCAGTAAGGCCTTAACAACCAATGCAGCTGGTGCTGTACCAGTGTCAAATCTTATTATATTTATCCAGCCTCCACCAATATTCTGGCACAACTGAAATTTCTGAAATGTCTCCAAAGGCAGCCCCACGCACAACGCAGTTCAGCAGTCAAACCTGAATATTGCTTACAGCATGAATGGCTGAAGCAAAATCCTCCTCCTCCAGATAGGCTGTTTTACCAACTATGACCCTAAGCTAGCCCAAGTAATCTTGGCCACCTGGTCAGCACAGAGTCCAGGAACATACACAAGAAATGCAGTGAAAAATCCGATGTATTCCTCCAACCCTATCCACAGTACCTCTGTCTGGTCTGGTTTAACTCTCAACTTGTCTGCCCTCATCCATTGTAAAAAGCACCTTGAGTTCAACAGCCTCCATAGAATCATTTTCCCAAGCACAGTGCAGCTCAACAGAGAAAACAAAGCAGCAAATAGCTTTGAACAGCTGCATTGGAACTGAAGTACCTAGTACTGCTAACGCTTATTTCGGCCTGGAAAGCACAAGCCAAGCTCAAAATTTAAAATGCTACTTTGTATCAATTATTTTCTGTAGCAAAGCCAAATTTTATACTGAAGTTTTTCATGCACTTACTCATGACAAACACAGTGTTTTTCTTCAAATGATACAGTGTATGTTTTTTTAAAGAGGTTGATTATATAATATCCTGCAATTTTACTCCTACAAACTCAAAAGTTACTTTGGAGGCATGTGTACATGTGAATTACTTAGACTTCCAATGTCTTAGTTACACCTATCACATAAAGTCAATTCAGAACAGCAAGAACGCTCTATAAGAGAAGAGAGCCAGGATAAATCACTCAAGTTTTTATCATTTTGAACTTGGGTCACTGCCTTTCTCAGGAAAGTTACAAAACCAGGAGCTTCCCAGTGGGAAAACTCTCATGGAAAAAGACTGGAAGCATTTACAACTTAGCAACACAACCACAGCTTGTTTTACTTACCAGTACTATGAATTCTCCTATTGGGTAATCTCCTTCACATATCCCCTCTCTATGGAATGAGTTGTCAGCACCACCTTGACGACTCAAATCTGTTGAAATTTCAAATGTCATGTATGTGAGCCCATGCAATGATGCATGTGGTGTGTTATCTGCCATCTAACTACATGTTAGTATAGTGTCAGAACTCCCAATAGCAAACAAGTATTAATAATAATAATAATAATCCCAACACACTGAGGAAATCTGAGATTGAATGTGGATTTATGGAGGAGATGACAATAGTAGAATTCTAGTTACTGACATTCAACCCAGTTTTATGCTGGTCACAGCAGAAAACTGTCATTCTGGAACTTTCTCCCCAAAGAACAGAGCATAAAAGAACTTGGAAAAATGCCCAATCCAACTGGAACCAGTGCAGTATAGTGGTTAGAGTATTAAACTAAGACTCTGGAGACCCAGGTTCTAGTTTCCACTAGGCCAGTGACTTTGCGCCAGTCACTGACTCTCACAACAGGACTGTGATGAGGATAAATGGAGAGGAAGAGCCACATTATGTAAGCTACCTTGGCTTCCTTACAGGGGAAAAAGGTAGAATGTAAACATAATAAATACATTAATAAAAAAATATATGTAACATACAAGGATAAAGTCATACCTTTATATTATGGTAGGCTCTCAAACCATCACTGGCAAAGAAAACATTAATTTTTACCTTTGTTAGCAAATAACAGGGCATAACTTTTCGAACTTATTCATCAAGGTTAATGTTAAAAGTCAGACCAATTGTGGTGACTTTGTTACATAGCAAATCCACATTTTGAACTTTTAAAAATGGTATTATTAACCTGATAATTAGAATTATCAGAGTTCTACATATACTGCCATATATATATATGTCTTGAAAAGAATCCCCACTGAATTCAATCAGGCTTATTGATATTGATATAAGTATTAATTTCATTTCTGCACAATCACCAAAACTCGCAGGGTAGTCTACAGTTTATAAATACAATAAAATACCATAAAATCCTATCAAAATATAAACTGGTATGTGATCAATGAAAAATTAAAAACAACCAAGACAATATTCAAAGAGAAGCCCTGTAAAAACATCTGTGGTAGGGCAAGCCCTTCAAGCCCTTGTATGTCCAAGTATATCTATAAAAACCTCTACATGAGGACTATCTTAACCTGGCACCAAAAAGATGACAAGGTTTGTGCCAGGCAAGCCTTGGTGAGCAGGTCATTCTATAGGTAGAGAGCCACAACAAAACAAAACAAAACCCTCCTTATTGATGCTGCCCTATGAGCCTCCTTCAATTGGAGGCAGGCCTCAGATCTTGATCAGGGCATTCTATCAAGTATTGTGGATCTAAGCCAGATAAGAATCTATTCAACCAGTTTCTTGAATTGGGCTTGGAAGCATGCAGTCAGTCAGTGCAAATGGTCTTGTACATCAGGCATACCACGGGCTATTCAGCAAAACAAGGCAGGTTGCTTACTTGTAACTGATGTTCTTCGAGTGGCCATCTGTGCAGTCACACATATGGGTGCAGCGCCTGCGCAGTGCCTAGGCCGGAAGATTAAAAAGCTAACGGTTTTTGGCAGGAAAACTCCGCTCCCCTCCCCCTTCGTGGTATAAATAGAGCGGAGTGTCCGCCATTTTGTTCAGTCTTGAAGACTGAACATTCACCCTCTACAGGTTAAGAATAAAATTAATGACAAACAGCATTGTACCCCAACGGTACCAATACAAATTATAGTACGGTACCAAGAACAATATCCACTCACTGGCATATACCATCGGTACCGATGCAAATTACAGTATGGTACCAAAAAGCAGTATCTACTCATGGACACCGAGTGGGGCCGGTGGGTGGGTTGTGTGACTGCACAGATGGCCACTTGAAGAACATCAGTTACAGGTAAGCAACCTGCCTTTCTTCATTGTGGCCTCTGTGCATCACACATATGGGTGATTAGCAAGCTTACCCAACTCGGAAGAGGGAGATGTCATCAGCGAAGAACAGACAAAAGAACAGCCCTGCCAAAAGAGCAGTCCTGCCTGGCGTGCACATCAAGCCAATAGTGCTTGGCAAAAGTGCATGGCCCTGCCCACGTTGCAGCTTTACAGATATCTTGAAGCGGGACCCCTGCGGCAAAGGCGGATGAAGTCGCAACAGCTCGTGTAGAGTGACCCCTCAGGGTAACAGGTAAGTCTATTTTTGATAGTTGATAGGCCAAGACAATAGTCTGGGTGATCCAGTGCGACATCCGTTGAGGTGTGACTGGCAGTCCTTTGTCATGTTCGGAATACTTAACAAAGAGTCTGTTCGTGCAACGGAAGGATTCCGTACGGGAGCAATAGAAAGCCAAGCAGCGGCGAACATCAAGGGTGTGTAGAGCCCACTCTATTGGATTCGACGGCGCTGGATAGAATGCTGGCAGAACAATATCTTGACTCAAGTGGAATGGTGTAGCCACTTTAGGAAGAAACAAAGAGTCCATACGAAGAACGACCTTTTCCTTATGGAAATTAAGATATGGAGGGTCTATGCGGAGAACAGAAAGTTAGCTCGCTCTCCGAGCTGACGTCACCGCTATGAGGAAAGCTGTTTTCCAGGACACCAGGCATAGGTCAACAGTCGCCAGCGGCTCAAACGGAGGTTTGGTAAGTGCTTGGAGTACGACCAAAAGGCTCCACGTTGGCATAGCTGGGTGGATAGAAGGGTGTAAGTTCTGTAACCCCCGAAGAAAACATCGAAGCAGAGGTTGAGAGAAAACTGATACCCCTTGAAGCGCACCACAATAGTGTGAAATGGCGGCTACATAAACTTTAATGGATGACGGTTTCAGTCCCAAGTGATAGAGTTCCAGGAGAAATTGCAAAATATTGTCAATCGAGGCCATTCCAGGAGAAAAAGAATGGCGTTCTGCAAAGGAAGAGAATCTCTTCCATTTAGCCGCATAAGAGTGACGAGTGGACGGTCTTAAAGCAGATGTAAGAATCAACTGAATTTCTTGGTCAACAGTCGTCAGTAGCAAAGCGGTTGCTGTCGAAACCGATGTAGGGGCCGTCGGTACAGTGCAGTGAATACAGTCCGCTAGAGGTTGGGATGTTGTCGGTACCGACGCAGCGGAATGACTCAAGTGATCCGCCATGCTGTCAACCTCAAGGCAGTCTGATCTGAATGTCGGACTGCTCCGTTTTGCTGCGTTAATAGCTGAGGAATAGACAGGAGGCGAAGAAACGTTCCTTTGGATAGACATAGAAGGGTGGTGAACCACGGTTGTCTCGGCCACCATGGAGTTATTATTATTCCAGTGGCATTTTCTTGAGATATTTTCGCTACCACTTTCGTTAGAAGTGGGACTGGAGGAAATGCATAAAAGCCTATGTTGTCCCAGGGGATCATAAGGGCATCTCCCATCGATCCTGATCCTATGCCCGCCCTGGAACAGTATAGGGCACACACTCTGTTGTCGCAAGTGGCGAACAAGTCCAAGTCCGGATAGCCCCACAAATGGAAGAGGTCCTGGCATATTTGTCTGTCCATCTCCCATCCGTGCGTTGTTGACATATGTCTGCTCAACATGTCTGCTGCGGTGTTGTCGGTCCCTGTGAGGTGGACTGCTAGAAGCATAATGTCCCTTGGTATGCACCAGTCCCAAATGGCCATCGAGAGACGTGCTAAAGCTGGCGATTTTGTGCCGCCCTGTTTGTTGATGTAGAAGACAGCTATACCAGCTGTCTGATGCAATCTGGATGACTTGTCGGCATAGCACAGTCTCGAAAGCCTTGAGGGCGTTGAAGATCGCCTGAAGTTCGAGGAAGTTGATGTGCTTCCTTGCTTCCCATTCCCGTTCCCCTTCCAAGTCCCCTGGACCCGAAGATCCGAACATGTTGCGCCCCATCCGAGTAGCAATGTGTCTGTATACAAGGTCTTTGTTGGATGAGCTGTTCGAAACGGGACACCGACAGACAGATTGCTCGGAATGGTCCACCAAGCTAGAGTGTCGAGTATCACAGACGGAATTTGGATCAGTTTGTTGGGAGAATCTTGCTGTGGGCGAAACGAAGTGTTGAAAAACAGCTGCATGGCCCACATATGTAGTCTGGCATACGGGACAATGGCAACTGCAACAGCCATGTGCCCCAATAGTCTCTGAATGGATATAGCTGAAACCGTTCCGAGCGTTCAGATTTGATGGATGTGGGCACATAAGGTAGCTCGACGTTCCGGAGGGAGGAAAGCTCTTTCCCATGTGGAGTTGAGACATGCCCCGATAAAGTCGATGACCTGTGTGGGAATAAGGGACGATTTTTCATGGTTATTACATAGTCCAAGATCATCAAGCAAGATGCAGGTCACGTGTATTGCAGACAGAAGACCTTGTTTAGTTTGGGAAACAATTAGCCAGTCGTCTAAGTATGGGTATATTTGCACTCCTCGTGTCCATAAGTGTGCACATACTGGTGCCATACACTTTGTAAAAACTCGAGCTGCGGTGGCCAGGCCAAAGGGCAGCACAACATATTTGAACAAGTCGAGCCCAACAGTAAAACACAGGAAACGTCTATGCAAAGGACGGATAGCAATATGAAAATAGGCATCCTTCAAATCCAATGAGGCGAACCAATCCTCTCTCTTCAGTAATGGAAAAATATTCTGTAAAGTGGTCATCCGAAACTTTTTTGGTTTGATGTATTTGTTAAGATTTCGTAAGTCCAAAATCGGACGAAGACCACCGTCTCTTTTCGGGATCGTAAAGTATCTGGAGTAGAATCCGTGCAACCCCTCTGAGCGGGATAGTTGTCGAATCGCGCCCTTGCGAAGCAACTGAGAGACTTCTTCGCACAGTACTGATGAAGGTGTAAATCGAATCGGACACAGGGGAGGGACGACATCGAATTCTATCCTATATCCGAACTGAATGATAGACAACACCCACCTATCAGATGTAATGGACTCCCAAATGGGGAGTCGGTCCTGAAGCCGGTCCCCAAAAGGAGAGGGGAAGGTGGTGTGGGAAGAGAGAGAATGGTTCACCCGGACCGTCAACGTGGACATTTATTGGCGTTGAAGCGCCGCCGGCCCTGGAAGAAATGTTGCTGCGGCTGTTGTCTCTGCCGTTGCTGCCTTTGCTGGTAGTGTTGCCGAGGGTGGAATTGTGGACAGTAGGAGGAACGAGGCCATTGCCACTTATGCCTCTGTTGAGGAAGCTCCATGCGGCGCACGGTCATACGCGATTCATGTATCACTTTTAGCTTGTGGTCGGTTTTTTGATGAAACAATCTGGTACCGTCGAATGGCATTTCCTCGATCCTCCGTTTTATCTCGTCGGGAAATTGCAATTGCGGAGCCACGCGTGTCAGCGCAGTGAGATGGCATTCATGAGAGCCCTCGAATTGGTGTCTACATGATGTCGTGCAGTAGACAACTGTTGCACTGCTACCTGCATTGCTTCTTTGATGAAGACCTTGGCAAGTTCGGCTTGGCGGTCTAGAAGGGAGGAAGCAATGTTATCCAGCTTCTGCATAATAAAATACTGGTAACGTGCCAGTGTTGCTTCATAATTCAATATGCGTACACCAAGTCCAGAGGCCGCACAGACTCGGCGCGCGAGCATATCGATTTTCTTCCCTTCCTTGTTGCGAGGGGCTGTGTATTCCCTGGACTCCCTGCCCTGGGAGGATTCGACAACGACAGAGTTCAGTCACAGATGGCGAATCAAGAATGGGATGTCGTCCTCTCGAACTCTGTACATGGCCTCATACCAACGGGAGGTGGCTTGCGGTTGGGCCGGTTGATCCCAGGGTTGGACCACAGCCTGCCGAAGTGTGGTAATTAGTGGCAGGACTATGGCCGCGGACTGTTCTCCCCTCACGACATCATAGAACCGATCCATGGATGGGCCAGGCTGTTGACTTGCTTCAATTTCAAGGGAAAGGACAAGGCGGGACATGAGCTCTGTAAAAGAGACATGTGGCTCATTGGGCGAAGCAGGTCCTTGGGAGGCAACTACTACATCGGGGGATGTAGAGTCAACCTCAGATTCATCCAAATCCGGGTAATAAGGAGGACGGTCACTCGAAAACGATGTTTCGGGAGAGGTTGGACGTCCCCTCTCCACATGCCTGGACATCGAAGGCAAATCTCTCGGGGCTGATGGAGACGCACGATCCCGAGGGAAATATGGATAGGATTGATAACCACCCCAGTCTGGGATGGCACCATATCCATGCATCCTCCAATCGTCATCCCGGTGTTCCGAAGAGTGGCTGTGGCACCTAGGTGGCAACGGTGACTCCACAGGTGGCTCAGTCGTGGGCACAGGAGTCAGAGATTGTTCCCTCGGTGGGGAGTCTCTAATCTCACCATCAGAGATGGACTCCCGAAGCGGCTCCTCCACTTGTTGGGGTGGCACACTCTCAGGCCGAATGATAAGCCTGGGAAATCCCAGCGGTGTTAGCTGCATAGTGAGTTGCACGTCCGGTCCCGAAGGGGTCAGTACCGTGGTGGCAGACGGTACCGAGAAGCCCGATGAACCCGAGCCCCAGTGTTTGGGGCGATCAGGTTTCTTGGTTTTGCGATCGGGTTTATCTGCCTTCTCCTTCCTCGGTACTTTACGAGCGGAAGGCTTATCCGAACCCATGTGCTTGCGCTTCCCCCGTTTCTTGGCTGGGGAATAAGGCGGCACCTGGGTCTCCGCTGGAGTAGCGCCTTCAGCCAAAGGGCGCTGAGGAGGAGCGGTGGAAGCGGGATGCTTTGGAGGAGTGCTCACAATTGAGGCAGAGCACGGAGGAGGTGCGGCTGAAGAGGAACCAGGCTGTAAGAGCAGCTGATCAGATTGCATCAAGGCCTGGTCCCAGAGGAGTTTCCGGAGACGGTTCTACCTGTTCTTCCACACTTGCTTGGTAAATGCCAAGCAATGGCCGCACTTGTCAGTTCTATGCCCCTCGCCAAGGCAGAGAAGGCATAGATCATGCAGTTCCGCAGGCGACATTCTGGATCCACATTCGGTGCATTTGCGGAAGGCCACTTGCTGTGCCATCGCGGAAAAAGAAGAAAAGATGACAGGATAGAGGGTAAGATAATATTTTTGGTTTGTTTTTTTAGAATAGAAGAGAGAGGGATACACAAACTTGGAATATAAGAGTTTAGAGTTAAAGAAGGGATAAAGACAAAAAACGGACAGTAAGGACTCAAAGATCTTAGCGAGGGACGTTAACAGGCACGAGGCACAGCGAACAGTGGTCGCAAAGACTGAACAAAATGGCGGACACTCCTCTCTATTTATACCACGAAGGGGGAGGGGAGCGGAGTTTTCCCACCAAAAACCGTTAGCTTTTTAATCTTCCAGCCTAGGCACTGCGCAGGCACAGCACACGTGTGTGATGCACAGAGGCCATGATGAAGAACCTATTTTATCTGTGGGATGGCTAAGTGTGACATATGAATCTGTCTTTATATAAGTAATAAAAGTAATACTCCTGGTACTCCAGTTCATCAATTCCATAGCATTTGTATGGGGCAAAATTCTATGTGTTGTTTGCTGTTTGCAAAATTTAGTAACAGATTTAAATAAATGTTCAGTATTTAAAATGCTGTGTCATTTATGTTACCCTCATGTATACAACACAGAGTTTACGGTTTCATTATCACCACTGCTTTAAAAAATTTGAAGTATGGTTATCAAATAATGAGTCATGTAAGCACTTTTAGTGTACAATCGCATTCTGTTTTCTCAGCCTCCAATACTGAAAGCGGCTTCTGGGCAGGGCAGAAGTCAGGAAAAGGAAGGCGCTTCTGCCTTTTTTTCCTTCATCCACAGACTTTGTGGACAAAGTCCCTGCTGATATAAAAGTATCTGTGGGACTGGGGCATGACCAGGGTTGAGAGGTCACTGGTTATACCACCATGTCTCCATCACTCTTTTCTTTCCCCTTTTGAAGGTTGGAGTTCTGACCTTGAGAGAAGGAACTACTTCCCAGTAGAGACTGGACAAAGCCAGTGGCAAGGCTCTGAAAACCTCTCAGAGGTTGAAGTTCTGACTAGGATCTCAGAGAAACTTTAAGCTACAGGACACTGTCTACAAGATTAAGTTTGTTCTTTTAATTTTCAATTTCATTGTGAAGTTTTAAACCTCTTTATACTTATGCATCCATATTTCATTTAAAGACTTCCAACACAGAAATGACACCCTTAACTGATTCAAATGCCAGTGTATTTAGTGGCTGACTGTGGTAAGAAATTTGAGTGCAGAAAGAAAAAAAATCAAGACATTTACAATAAAATACTGGATTTTAAAGCAGTATAATCATGGTCCAGATTCATGCTTTCCATGTATTCTTTTCTTTAGATCCATGTGTTCTGTTCTTCAGATCCTATTATCATTCCATTTCTAATCATAATGAAACAGTAGAAGTTCAAATTACATCTTTTTCTAAGGACTGATATTATACAGAACTGTTGCTAAGGATCTGTTTCAATTACAAAATGTCCTGCTCCATCAGTGAAATTTTCAGGCTCTTTAAATACAGTTATGGGTATCCAAAGGAATTTGACAATGGCATTATCAGATATGAACAGCTGTTCGCAATCACCCTTCAAATAAAGGTGAGCTTTCAAGTCTTAGGTTATTTAAGGCAAAACAAAAATGCATCAACTGACAAAACTGCTAGGACATTAACTGACTAGACTTTTTTATATGAGTAACACAGTTTGCTTAACATAGTCCACTGGAAATTTAAAGATGCCTAGTCATTAAACTACTTGTAATTTGCAACTGATGTGTTTCAACAAATAAATTTCTGTTAATTGATTAAAAGTTGATTTTCAACAAATTAGAATAACTTCTGTCCATTAAATCTTTGTAGTTTGTTCTTTTCTTACAGAGAATAGATGCATTCATACATCAGGCTAACCCTTTCTGGCAATAAGCCAGAGTTGGAGGATTGTCTTGCAAAGAAACCATGGTATGCCTGACAAACAATCTGGCTCACCATGGGTTCTTGGCCTTCTTCTTCTCCCTTGGTTCCACCACAAGTATCCCATTAAACATGACATGAGGACCAAGTGATCCCCCCCCCCCCCAATCAACTCTGGCTGTGAGTCATTTTCAGTGCACCATTGCTACTTTTTCTTTACCCACCCCTTCCTTTTTAAAGCTTATGAAAACAGGCTTGACAGCTAGCTTTGCAAGTTCCTGTCCGGCAGCCACTGGCAGATCCTTCAAAGGGCCTGAGTAGAACCACAGACAGCCTGTCCATGGCTCGCAGAAGTACTTATTTTATTATTTTTATTGTTAACTACATTTGAGCAACTGCAAATCTTTGCAAAGTGCAAGTGCAGGCGTTTGAAGCCTCAGCGGAGGCAATATCCATAGAGGTGCCTGATGCCAAAGTGCAGCCTACAAGGAAATTGCCCACAAGAAACTCCCAACTGTTCTTCCCTGTTTTAGTTTCTCTTGACAGCTTTCAAAATTGAGTTGTTAAGAGAACAAAGGCAGAAGTGATCTTTGCTTGTGAAAAGGGGATGGTATGATTTAAACATCCTTTGCAGCAAGATCTTAATCTTTTTTTTCCTTCCCAGGTAGTACACATTCTGGTGTATACTTTGCACTTTTCCTTCTAGATGCTTGGGAAAGTAAAAAAGAGCATTCCTTGCTTTTTCTTAGGAAAAGGAGTTTTGACAGCCACCTACTAAATCTCTGGGCCCCTTTATGGGTTTTTGACATTCTTAAGGGACTGTCAGTTGTCAAAATGGGGATTACAAAGACAGCTTTTGCAATCTCTGAGGATAAAAGGGGCAAAGGGGGGAAAAAGCCACAGGGAGCCCAAAATGGCTCACAATCAGTGTCAACTGCCCAAGTGCCAGTTACGAAGAAGCCACTTGGCAAGACAACCCATGGGCTTATTGCCCATGAACAAGCCACTCTGAGGAAATTGGCTTCAATTTACATGACACAACAACCCTTCATCACTATTATTTATTACATTTCTATACTGCTCATAGCCAAAGCTTTCTGGGCAGTTTACAACAGGATATAAAAACAAAACAAATACAGAAAACATTTAAAACATTTAAAAATTAATTAAAGTCAGTGCACTGAATACAAAGCAAATATGGCAGCATTTTCTTCAGAATGGCTATAAGAGATACACAGAAGATGATTCATATTAACAATGAGTCACAGTGATGTGACTAATGCAGTATCAAAAATGCTAATCAAAAGCTAACATCATTTACAATAGCAGATCCATGAAGACCTGCACCAATCATCTGAAGTCTGAGCTGAAAAAAGTCAAAAGGCAAGTATGTTGCGCTCATATTTGCTGTGAAAAGCATTCCAGAAAAGTCACCATTGACAGCCTTAATTTTTTTAATTCTGCCTACTCCACCAGTGAAATCATTTATTGTGCTGAGAATATTCATGTGGAAATCCAGCAGTGAAGTCTTATTTGTCTTGTTGAATAGGAATTAATCCTCTAGACAAAACATTCAACAAAGGACCACAGCAATAAGCATTATATTCTATTCTTTTATGAATAAACCTGGTTTTAGTTATATGGTGTTATATATAAAATAAATATTCTATAAAATGGAGAATATTTGGCGCTATTTGGAAGTTATCTGGCTATTCTAATTTATTCTTTTCAGAAATGGCATAGCTCCAATAGGATTACAGCTCCCTTATCACCTTCTCACAGGATGAATTGTAATTTCCAGTCCAAATCTAAAGCCAAATGGTTTGGAACAACGGACTATGCCTTGTACTAAGTGAGACCATTTATCTATCAGGCACAGTATTGCCTATATCACCTGGAAATGGCTCTCGGGGTTTTCAGGAAGGAGTCTTTCCTAGCCCTATCCAGAACTGCTGAGGTTTGAACCTGGGCCATTCTGCACACAAAGAATTTTTTTTAGATTGCACCACAGACCTACAGACCATGCTACGTTGCCTTTAGTGGAATTCTCCTGCAATGAGCAGCTAATCTTTATTTCTTATTGGCCTGGCATATTCCAGATTTGAAGAAATTAGGTAAAGAACAGAAATAGTTCTCCTGGACCTCTTGGGAACTTTAGAAAACACCGGTCAGATGGATTGGGAGCAGGAGCTAATAGTATCCTGATCCATGAGCAGAACTTGTTTTGGAACTCCAACCCACTGCGTATGGATTAAACCTATATTGCTTGCATGACTAAGGCTGCAATCCTGGACTAATTTGGGAATAAACGTTACTGAATTTGCCTCTGAATAGGCATAGGATTCCACTGTCAAGCCCTTGCCTTGAATCTCTTTTTAAAACTTTGCCATCAAGTATTTAATTTTTTGAATTCACATCAACTGTATAAGCAGCTTTGACAACATTATTATATTCTTCCATGAATTTAAAACTTGTCTTATTTTAAGAAGAACAGGATTCTTTCACAGTTACTCCCATGCAGATTGATACAGACACTGATGCTCAGCCTTTCAGGTGTACTCCTGAAAATCTAAGACTAAGTTATTATTGCACCAACAAATGATAAATAACAGCAAGGCAGAGCATGTGACTAAATTGCTTGGAAGAGCCATGTCTACTCTTGTAACTCTGCTCCTATACTACAGTGTAACTTAACTATTATGAGAGAAGAATTACAAAAAAGGTTTCCGTGGCATGCCAAAGCACAACCCAACAAAACATTTTTCACTTGGTTCACAGAAAGCTCCACAAAATCATTTTAAACATTTTGGGAGTGGTGCAGAAAATCCTGATCTCAATCTTGGGAACAACTGGGACTTGTCACACTCCACACTGTGCAAAGTACCACCCATTAAAAGAAAAGCCAGGGCTTAAATGTGCCTGGAAGCCATACTTTGAACACGCAGGCAAGCACACATAAATGCATGTGCACACCACACCCCCTCAACACACGCAAACTATTTCAGCTCATTTTCCACTCAACATGCATGCAGAAATACACTATTTCCACTAAGATATATTAACAGAGTTAGCACTCTTTTAGGAAATAATCAGGCCCTGAAGGTATCATGGTATCAGTATGCAAATCATCATGAATTTAAAGGCCACAGATTTCTAATCAGAATAGAAATTGCAGTGTTGAGTGGTTGAATGGACCATTTAACCTGTAAGGGTAGACATTATCACATGTTCTATATTTTTAATTATCATATAGATCTCTATAACTACAATTACCACATTTAATAAGCTTCAATTTAAGTCAACAACTTTTTATTGTCAAATATCTAAATCAGTATGTTTAAATAGGAACAAGAGACAGAGCAGCACTGTTATTGTTAGTTCTTCAAACTGAATCTGCCTAATTTTCATAAATTCTTTCCAGAAAAGTATAAGAATTATTTATCATTATTCAGGAACCAAGCAATATCATAATGAGGAAAAGAATAAAAAATGGAACTTTTAGATACTCTTCTGTATGAAAATGTATGGACTAATGCCTGACTGCTTATACTTGCTCATTGGAGAACATGAAATTCTTATTCTGAGGGAGGGTCTCCATTCCTGTTCCAATTGCTTACTACTGAGTAAAGCTAAAAGACACCGTCCCTAATCCATTGGACAGTGCATCAATCTATCCCAAAGTTCAACAATTTCTTGCTCGCTTGAAGATAATTTTGGACTCACTCAGAGGTCTCTGAGCGAGCAAGCCCGCGCCCACAGGCACCCCCGCGCCCCTGCCCATGCCTGTCACCGCCACCTTTCAACTGGCCCCCTGTTGAAAAAGTTTGAGGAACCCTGCTCTTACCACTTCTCTTTGCATCCATGGTGGAGCCCTCCAATGCCTATTCAGTTTGCTAATCAGCAGTATTGTTAAGGTTTTGCGCCTCCAAGACCTCCTTTTTTTTTTAAGGTCACCCACCCCTCCTGAATTGCCTTTCCATTCAGTACCCTTTCCCAGGAGACTTCCCCCAGCCTGGTCTTCCACTGACTGAAACTGGCCCTCAAGAAGTCCCAGTTCTTACTGCTCGACCTACTGCTCATCCCTGCTTCTCTGATCTCAAAGAATAGGATGGAGTGGTCACTCACATTCAGAGCTCCCCTAATCTACACATTATCCACCAGTCCTCCCTCTTGATCAGAACCAAGTTTAGGATATTTTCCCCCCTTGTTGCCTCTCGGATCCTCTGGGTGAAAAACCATCCCTGCATAGCTTCTGGGAAGCAACAGGATGTAGATGCTGCCACCAAAAACATCTCCCAACAAATATCAGGAAAGTTAAAGTCTCCCATTCTGACCGTGTCCCTCCCCTGGGATACCCTTCCAATCTGGTCTATCAGAGCATTGTCCAGGGACTCAGGTTGGGCAATAGCATACCCCCACTATCAAATCCTTTGACACCTCCAGACCCTGTCAATCTTACCCATACCACCTCTACCTGATCCCCTTCTACCCCACTCCCTGTCTCATTGCACCATATCCCTTCCTTAACATATAGCGCTACAGCCCTCCCCACCTCTTTCCCTTCCTGTCCTTCCTAAAAAGAACACTCCCTTCTATGTTAAACATTCAAATCCTGCTTTTCATCCCACCATGTTTCTGTAATCCCCACCAGGTCATACCCATCTATTCCCAGGAGAGCCTCAAGCTCTTCCTGCTTATTTCCAAGTTCCTAGCATGGGTATCCATACATCACAACTCATTCCTGCAAAAACCAATCCCTGGCTCCCCCGACCTCCTCCTTCCTCCCAGGCACAGTAGGAACTATCTGTGCAGTAGTCATGCCAGTCCTGGAGTCCCACACTGCCCCGAGACCCTGCTCCTTCACCAATCCGATGATCGGTTTCATGATTGGTTTCTGAGAGCCATGTTTGAGAACATGCAGGCAGTAGCCTCAAGGGAATAAGAATGTTTTGTACACGTATCAGCAGTAAAAGGCACACAAGAAGCTGCTGGAATTGAGAGACAAGAAGCTTTATCCAATAGTGCATAAACATACAAAACAACTGACTCATTTCAGTTCTTATCAGACCATTTGTTTGGAAGAGCCACAATTGCAGCCTCCCTCTGTGCCTCTACTTACATGGATGCAGGACCTACATCTTTAAAGATTCCTACATACTGGGGATTTCTAGTCCATGTTTACCATTTGTCCTTCCCTTACGGTCTCTAAGTATTTTCTGTCACTTAACCAGACTTCAGCTCTGGCTACTCAACTACACTTCACACAAAAACAAAATTCTGAATCCTAAAATACTCGGTTTGTATGCATTTTACTAGATGTAGTAGAATAATGAATATTATTTAAAAAACGGAACTGTATAAACTTTACTGATTTATCTGATAAAATTATAATAATACCTGTGTAATACTGGTGTTCATATCTAAATACAAAGTTTAAAGTTAAAGCACAATTTAAGTTTTGTTGTTCAAATTATCTATAGTATGAGACCTGCATATAAGGTACTATTAAATTTGTTTTACTATGGCAGCATAATTTTGGTACAGAATACTGGCTATTAAATAGAAAAATACCCGTTCCAAAGAAATTTCTGAAGATAAACAATGTAATTTATTTTGCACTAAAAAGGTAAACAAGAAGTACAATAGCATGATTTGTAGTTAATGTTGTTTATGCAAAGTAAGATACTGCTTATGTTAGTCCCTGAATGTAACAGAAAATCTTAATGGTCAGTATGCTAATGACTATACTAACTGAAAAAGGAGGTATTACAAATATTTATGAAAGTAAATATATCTTTTCTCCACAAGTCACTATGTCCAGTAAGACTAATTAATTTTATTAGTCTAATATAGGGCAGTATCTTACACTGCCCCATAATGGTGGAATATAGCACTAGAGCAATAGGAACTATCTCGATAATGGGGTTGGTCAGAGGAGTTTAGAGAACTCCATTGACCTGCTCCGTTCTGAAGATGAGCATTGCCACTTGTTCCCATGTTTATTCGAAGAACCACTAGTTCCTGTTACACTAGAGGTCCATTTTGCTCACACAACAGAACTAGCAGAAGTGCAGTGGCAGTATATGATAATGCTCACAGAATATTTTCTAATATAACATATTGTTAATCTTATAGACAGAGGTCCATTTAACAACCTACAATGGGACAGCTTCAGAACAGTTTTATCAAGCTAAATTAATTTCTTCAACATTTAAACTGCTTGTTTGTAAAAAGACAAAAACTATTTAAAGAGTAGTATTCCTCTTGTTAAATTTATGCAATACATTTGACTTACAGCTGATCCTGCAGTTCCACAATGATGTACTCAAGTTGTTCCTTTTCCATTTTATGGGCTAAATCCATAGCTTCAATCTTCTGACGCAGTAACTTCTTCTGAGAGATAGATTCAGCCAACTGGGTCTCTCTAAGACGTACTAGCTCTTCTAGATAACCCTAGAAAGATGAACATAATTGCTGTGCTACAAGATTTACAGAAGTAGAAAGGGCAGAGTTCATTTTTAAGTATTTTGGTGAGCTCAGGTTATTTCTTTGAGTATTTCTTATCTTTACACTTTCATTTGTTATTCAAAGAAGCCAATGACAGACAATTTAAGCTATGAAAAGCAATTCAAAGGACAGGCTGCTTACCTGTGATTATAGTTCTTTGAGTAGCCACCCATTCACCCATATATATGGGTTTTAAAACTGAATCTGTTTTAGGAAGCTTCCACAGACAGACCAGGGGTGTCACATTTCCACTACATTTTCATGGGCTTCTGGCTTGTGCCTTCCCTCTCAATTCAAACCTCCCAACACCACAGTAGTTATAAAAATGGAAGCAGAAGTAGAAATCAGGTATAAGTACCTGTAGCAGGATGGCTTGTGCGGCTGCACAGATAACCGTTCAAAAAAACCCCTAGAGTTATGGGTAAGCAACCTGTGCTTCTCTGTGGTCTCTATACAGTCCCACATATGTGTAGAGTATCAAGCGTACTTACTAGGCACTAAGAAACCAGAAAACAGAACATGGACCTTACAGAATAGGCATCTGACTTGGACATCAATCAATACTGTCAAACACATGTAGAGACTGAGACCATGTAGCAGCACAGGAGAGGTCCACTACTGCTGCTTCCCCCCATCCCCAAACACACACACACATAGAGGACAACAACAGAAGCTGTAACAGTCCTAGTAAACTGAACGTAAACCCTTTGTGGCTGGGAGCCGACTAGAAATGAACAGTCAAGGAAGCTTACTAGCAAACATTGGGGTTCTCCTAATAAATATGGACTAGGTCTGAAACTCCCCGCCATGTCTAGATTGGATTACTGTGCCTGACAAGGTATAGAACAGTGGTGGCGAACCTATGACAAATGTGCCACAGTGGGCGCACAGAGCCCTCTCTGTCGGCATGTGAGTCAAGTCACCCCAGCATCATAGCATTGGATAACAGCACACATAGGGGCCATGCGCATACTCAGAAAGGAGTAACGGTGCCAGGCAATGACACCATGAGCTGCAACTTATTAGCCGCGACTTGTCCGAGCTTTCGCGTGGCCGGTCAGTGTGCTACCAAGGATATGTATATATATGCTTGGACTGGCTGTGAGTTGTTTTTTCTAAACTAAAACCTCAGTTTTCAGGTTTGATTGCAGTGTTGGCACTTTGCGATAAATAAGTGGGTTTTGGGTTACAGTTTGGGCACTCAGTCTCTAAAAGATTCACCATTACTGGGTTAGGGTTAGAAAAATGAGGTGTCCTGGTATGATTTTGATGGTTGGAATGTGTTTAGAACTGGCAGAAATGATGAGCTGTGCAGAAAAAGCTACTCAAGGAAGGCTTTTTCAAAATTGCCCTTTTTTATGGAACATTAGCCCTGTATTAGGGTTAGGGGAGTGCACCAGGGTAGGGTTAGGGCAGTGGTGAACTTATGGCATGTGTGCCACAGCAGGCATGCAGTGCCCTCTCTGTCAGCATGTGAGCCAAGTCATCCCAGCATTGTTCCAGGAGCCGAGCATTGGATAACAGCACACACAGGGGCCATGAGCATGCTCGGAAAGTAGTGGCACCAGGCGATGACATCACGAACCATGACTCATTAGCCGTGACTCATCCAAGCTTTCGCATGGCCGGTCAGTGTGCTGCCAAGGATATGTATATATTTGCTTGGACTGGCTGTGAATTGTTTTTTTTTTTTAAACTACAATCTCAGTATTCAGGTTTGATTGCAGTGTTGGCACTTTGCAATAAATAAGTGGGTTTTGGGTTGCCATTCAGGCACTCCATCTCTAAAAGGTTCACCATCACTGGTATAGAATATGATCTTCAGTGGCACAGATGAAGATGTCTGGGGAGATAATGTCCCGATTAATCTATATCTAGCCTCAAGACCACATTAACTCCAATGCATAAGCAAGAATGGTGAGTTATGCTGGAGAATCCATTCACTCACTTGATTTGCAGATGTTATAGCACTCAGAAAACCAACCTTCCAAGAGAAAAAACCTACAGTAAAATATCGTAAGAGGTTCAAACCTTAGCTTTCTTAACTGTGTTAGAACCATAAGGAATCTTCAAGTGTTGATGGAACACAGAATGCAGGTAGATTGGTTATTTAACCATAAAATGAGAGAACAACAGAACAATCATCAACCAGGCAGTGAGTAGCAGAAACTGGCACTAAGAAGCATTTAACTAGTCAGACAAACCCATATTCATAAGGAATAATGAAAAGTGAAATACTACTGGGAGAAGACAAGGGTATATCGTAGACTGTCCTTGACTTTGCTACAATCTGTGAATTTCTTTCATTTGGCTTCTTAGAATGTCTTAGTAGGTGCCTTATGTGCAGCCAGTAAAAGGTTCAGTTCAAAGTTAGATCATCAGTGTTGTGAGCCAAGGCTTCCAGGGTTCCCAAGGGGCAGGGATCTTCCACCAGGCCTAAAAACCCTTAGCTGTTAGCCTAGGCTTAACAGTCTCTCTGCTGTCTTCAATCCCTGCTCCTTCAGGGCTAATGGGGAGAGCAGTCCCTGCTGTTATCTCCTGGCAGTGATTTGAGATAACAATAATCACTTCCTCAGTGTGTTGCTCACCATCCTAACCCAGAGGGGAGTTGTGCACAAAGAATTTGCTTGCTCTGCATTCTCTCCAATAAAGGAGGAGTAGATGAAAGCACATTCTTCTACCCAATGTCTCAGCTGGAATATCTGTGGGTTTTCCCTGGCAGGGCTAAGCTTGTGAAGCAAAGCAAGATTTCCTATTCAGGCACCATGTGGACGAATTCCAGTAAATGCTTGAACTGGGAACCAAATTACACTGGGGCATAATCCAGTCCCTGACACAATCCAGCCTGCAATTTAACATCTGACCCTCTCACTCAATGTTTGTTCCCTATCCCTGAGTTAAGTACTATTCAAGAGCCTTGGTCCTTAGTTATCACTGCAGTCGCATGCTAAAGATGTAGGACTGGGAGAAAACAAGTAGAAACACAGCTCTGACCATAAGCAGAGGAACATATCTAATGATTTTTGCCCAGTTACACTCTGCTGCAATATAGGTCACACTGTTTGTGGGTGTATGTGGCAAAGGCACACACTGAGGGCATGTTCCAGAAATAGAAACAAAAATAGGTACTGTCCATGGTGCTGATATTTTCTTGAAAAGCACCACATCCTTCCACTCAGCAGATCTACCAATAAATTGTCAGGGTCAAGTTGAACTGCAACTAGAGTTAGATTGCTTAGGCTGCAGGGCAGTACAGACATGAAATCAATAGTAGTAGTGGTGGTGGTAGTAATACACTACTCCCCAAATGTGGCACAAGATGAAGCAAAGTATAAGAACACATTCCACTGTTGGTTCTTATAGAATACAGTGACCATATTGTCTATTACAACCTGAATGAGTCAGTCATAAGCACAAAAGGCACAAAAAGCTTTAGCTCTAGCCAACAGTTCTAGCATATTTATATGAAGTCATCTCCAATGGGGAACAGAAGGCACTGAAAGTCACTGCAATATGCTTCCTAACATTGGGGAATACTGGCTATTACCAACTTATTCAAGATGCAACTGGACAGCCATCTGAGAGGGATGATTTAACTTGGAGTCCTGCACCGAGCAGGGAGCTGGACCAAAGGGCCCTCTGGCCCCTTCCAACTCTACTATTCTATGATTACAGTTGGGATCCAGAGGGGGAAAGGTTTCTTGAAGCAAGTTGTGTAAGTCCATCCACCATCTCAAGTAACACATGCTTACCTATCAAGGTACAATAGCTACCATTAGGAATCCAGGTGGTTGGAGGTCTTCTGGATGAAACAAGTCTTGTCATAATTGCATGCATATTCATGTAATGGAGGAAGCCATAACACTTTGAGCACAATACACCATGTTTGTTCACATGTAAGAGACATCAACAGCCAACTGTATGAATGGTTCAGCTTTGCTCTTTGGTTAAAAAGCCTAGCCAATGAGTCCAGAGCCATTCCTCCCCAACAAACTGGGAGTGTATGATTTTCTGTACTGAGATGCAGTTGTCCCAGGATCTGCAACATGGTGTCAACATGGTGAAGAAAACAATGGCAAGAAAGTGCTGCCAGTATGCAATTTATTTCAATTCATTTCATCTCATCTCATCTTTTTTTAATTTATTTTATTTTAAACACTTTTATATACTGTCTACTACCAAGGTCTCAGGACAGTCTATACATCACATACATTTGTTAATGTATGGAAAGCTGTGACAATAACCACACATTTTATGAAGAAGCTTAGTACCTGACAAGGTAAATGGCACAATCTTGAGCTGGAAATCATAGTCCATGAGAGGGGGGAAAAACCAACCACACACACTGGTAGATGCGTCAAATCTAAAAGATGGCTATTTTTACAAGCCAGTCGGCACATTCAAGTAAGGTTCAGGATGGGATAGAGCCAAGACCCATTTCTTGGCTTTATCCAAGAACCCCCTCACTTTGGACCTAATGGGCACTGGCTGCTCCCCCTCAGAAAAGTGGTAATGTATCTTCCTTTATAAGAAAAGACATTTAAATGATTGACAGATCATCTGGAGGAGGAGAAGCAAACTGTATGATTGCACTCATACAGACAGTAGCACTCTGTGGCACATGGTGATATTTTGTCCCATAGGTGCAGAGTTCCTGAAATAAGTCCCAACCACAGGCTAAGAAGGACTTCCAGTTGTTGATGCCTGGGCTTTAGAAGATCTGGTTTAAGTTTGTCCCAAGGAGGCTCTCTGCTAATGACAGAGGTAACTAGAGGTTGTCTGCTGATTGTGGCTTCATACAAGCAATCATACAAGGTTTCTGCTTGTGGTCCCAGAGTGGACTAACTGAAAATTGCTTTCCATCACAAGAAAGCTCTTGAATGAGATCTTTGGTCTCCCTGTTGAATGACAGACCGCAGCTAAGCATCTATGGTAGCTGCTATAGTTTGTAGTATAATCTGCTATATGTCAGGAACTGTTATGCCAGAGGGAGGCCCCATGTTCGATACATAAAACTGTTTGACACCTGAGAAATGCTCAAATAACACAGCCTGACATGCAAACCTGCTAATTAGCTGCCCTCAGAGACAAAGCAGCTATTGAGCAAACATTATGACTCAATAGTTGCTTTAGTCTTCCCTCCTTGCCATTTGGTGCAGAATGAGCTTGGTGTCTGGATTTTGACAGCACTTTCTACTATGATGGCATATTTGTGTAGGAAGCACAAGAGCTCTGTGCACCAGACCAGGGGACCCAAAAGGTCAAAAGCCAAGGGTTTTGCACCCTTGATTTTAGCGATTACACTCAAAAAGCAGACTGCACTGGTGTATCAATATCACATATGTATTTGTACATACCCAAATAATTGGTTAATTCTAAGGAAAAGCAACTCGAAGATTTCATATATGAAATAGGTAATTGGGTGTAAGAAAAAATACCAAACAAAACTGAATTTGATTCATTCATAAGTCACTAGAAAATACTTACTCTAATCTAATACCAATGCACACTAGAAAAACTTTAAACTTTCCTAAGGAAAAGATAAAATTGCAGCATATTTTATATATGATGCCATTCTTTGAATCCAGACAACTGATTCACATAGGACAAAGAGACGGCTGCTGGGAATTATCTACAGACTGTTTTTAATAAAACCCCAACTTTGCAAATTCAAACAAAATGGAATAATTATTTCTTCTTCCCATAACAAACTTCTCTAGAAGTTTATAAATTTGTAATTGCTATTTACAGCTGTAACAAATCAAACATTTTCAGTTGCTTTTACCTCAATAAACAAGTTACCTTCTGCTCCAGTGTGAGTCGGTATTTCTGTTCAACCCTTCTGCATTTGTTGTACCAGCTGTTTTCGTCCATATTGAAAGGAGGACCAATATTCTCTGGAGTGCTGCTTTCACTGCCACTACTGCCCAATGTTCTTAGCTCTTCTTCATCACTACTGATGCTATCAGAACTAAGGGACCAAGTTTCAAAGCTCAAATATTTCATCTGAAAATAATCTACGCATTGTATTAGAAAGGCAAGTGTTTTAGAGCATTCTTAAAGTAAGGATACAGGCATGTCATCATAAAATTTCAGGGGACCTGGTGAAACCTTTGGGAAACATTGCAAGCTCAGTCTTGTACAGCATTTTAAAGAGATGATATAGCCACATGTGGCTGACTAGTTGTATATATTCTTCCTTTAAAAGCATGAAGACATGGTCTGGTTTCACAGGTCGGAGGCAGACTGAGTAGGAACTTCCAGAGGGCCATGAACTTCCCCACAGATTATTTTATTGGGATAAAAAAGGGATGCTTCCAGATGGGAGTATCATAGTGCTAGCAATAATTTCTCTTCTACTGTTAGCTATAAGCAGATGTGCAAATGACTTTCTGCATCGAAACACTGCAATTTTCCGTGTCTATATCTGACTAAGAGAAGGTCCAATACATCACAGCAACTACTAAAAAAAAAAAAAGAACAACAGATCTGCTTTCAATTGTCCCACAGAAACTTTTTTGTTCTTGTAGCAAGAATTAGACATTGATCTGGTTCATATGCACCAAGGCAAATCATGAGATAATTCAAGCACAATTTGCTGCCATTGCATGTAGCTTCATCAATGTCTAAATTTTGCTAAAGGGTGAAAAAAGTGTGCGTGGGGTGGGGGGCAGTCCAAAGCAGGTCACACAAAAAGGACACACCTAACCTGATTATGATGGATAGTCGATTTAGTAGAACATAGCTGCCTATGGATAAACCTATGGTGCTGCTTTCCACATAGCTGCTGTTCAACCCAAACAATGATCCCTTTCACATACAAAAAAAGATTCTCGTATGCGTCAAAACAGATTCTCACATTAAAATACTGGTAGGTTTTGACTTCTCCCCTCATGCTCAACTTATTCGTAATGAATGCACTGTGTTTCTGCTTCCAGCTTTCCATATGTCCTCGTCTTTTTAAAGCACCGTTTAAACTATCCAGTTATCTTGGTGTTATATGCAAATACCTTCAAACACCTACACACTGCATTCCTTAAGTGTTATTTTTACATGAAATTCCCAGCTTTTATCAGCTTCCCTCTATAGCTTTGCTGTGTAGCTTTTTATTTTAAATGATAGCAGGTGGGTCCATCAAGTGGACCCTGTCCCTTTAGGAAGCCAAAAATGTGTAAATGTTGTAAGGACTTGATTTAAAGCTGTAAAATTCAGTGTAGGATAGAATTTTAAACTTCATTCCCTTTTAGTTCAGAGGTTCATCAAGCCAAAATTAATGTAACATGAATTAATGTAATATTCATCTGATCACGAAGTAAAAGCATCACAACATACTAGAAACAATGTAAGATGTGATAAATAAGTGTAAAGCCAGGCTGCTACAAGCTAAATTTTGATGCTAAGTGAAATATTTAAGAAAAAAGATACCTTTGGGTGAACTTCAGGTAAGGTGTGTAGTCTATTACAGCTGGATAGTTGCCATCCAGACCCTCTCCCTTGAGGCAGAAGCTGACACAACATGAAAAATAAGTAACCATGATAAATTCAGAAAATTATAAGGCAGACACTGAGGAATCTCAGCCCAGAATTTTCTTTAACAACATTGCCAGTGCAGAAAAAATAGCAGTAAATGAAGCCAGACAAGTGTAGATTATTACATTTCAATTTACCAATGGTTTCACAGAAAAACAAAGTCTCACACTTTTTCTTTTTCCAATCTGCCTTTACTTATATTGATTTTGCATGAATCAGAGAAGTGGCTGTCTTATTTAAGAGAAGAGAGCGAAAATAGTAATTTTACCATTCTCTAACCTATGGGAGTCCAAAGGTAAAATGGAACCAACATTAGATGAAAACTAGTGTATCAGTGTATTATTTATCTAGGCAACTATAATTAGTACACTGTCAAGTGCATTTTAATCTCAGAGTGAAGTCTCTGAGTTACAGTATAGGAATGTCTTGGCATCAAAGCTGGCCCTACCATGAGGCAAGGTAGAACCTCAGGTGGCATATGGATCTGTGTGAGTACCCCCTTCCAATTCACCACTACTGCCTACTGTCCTACCCACCTTGCACTTGAGGAGAATACCAAGTACCTGTACAGGGCCTGGCTTACTAGCTTTTTTCTACATAAAAGACGACTAGTTTCTAGTTCAATCTCAGATTGGGCAAACAGAATTCCATCAGCTTTTGCCATTATATTGCGTGTTCTTCCATTTAGGAAACCGTCAGGTGAGGGGCTAGCTAGCCAGTCTGTACCTTCAAACCCACTTCACAAAGGGGGGAAAGAGCACCTGGTTCAGAACTAGATACTGGAGGAACTCTGAGCAGCGCTGGCCACATTCCAAGGCACAGGGTGGTATAAAGCAGCTAGATTTGTTAGTCTTAGAAGGACATTTTAAGAGATAACAATGGATACCTTAGATTCGGAGGAAGGGGAAGCCCTGGATCCTTTCACTTTAGCCTATAGCCTCTGTACAGTTTCCTTCATCAGCTGCACAGCTCACCTAAGATAAACATAGTCACCTCCTTCTCTGCCTTTTCACTTTCTCCTCTAACAGCTGAGATTTTTAAAATCCCCATTTAAGCCACCAGAACTGTCCTTGCTAAGTGGTTCTCTGCTTCTCAACTTCTTTTCTGCTCTCCCCCTCCCTTCTTCCCAACTCTGTTTCTCTCTGTACCTGAGCTTTTTCCCTTGTGATCATCCCCCACTCATTCCATTTATCCAATTTCTGAGATAATGGTGATGATTTGCTGTCCACCTCCTTTCTTTCCAAATCTCAATTTCTCTCAGCTCCATTGTTCTGAACCCTATGGAGGAGGCACTTTAGCTCACTTCCCTTTAACTCAAATTTCTCTGTGCATTCAACATTTCTTCCTTCCAAATTTCTTTTACCTCAGCCATTGAAATGTCTTGAACTAGCCATGTATGGGATGCAAAACTAAACTATGATTAGCACTCCATTAGTGAGCACCAAGCTTACATAGCCCTTCCTTAGGTGTATCCACAAGCAGATGAGATGTTTGTGCTTCCAGTTCTAAAGTTGGAGAAATTTAGTTAAAAAAAAGCCACAATCAGTAAAATGCATGGCCTGGATCAAATCAAAGAGATAAAAGTAGCTACAGCTGGGTAAATGAAAAGCCCCTTCCATCCTCTGATGTAATTCCTCAAAGCCTACATCTTGTACCTAAGAAAAAAGGGATGAACTAGAAATGTGAAAGCAAGCTTGCAAGCTCCTCCCCACCTATTCTTAAACTATCTGATCTCATTTCCTAATGACCATTTTCTATGAAAATTATTGAAATATACATAGGAACAAATACCTGAAATCAATAGCATTGAGTCCCAGCAGCATACCAGCTAGCATGTTTGCTTCTTCTCCTAGTACAATAGCGCCATCCTCATAGAATCTTCTAGAAAAAGATTAACATTTACCATTTAAATACTCTAAGTACTTATCTAACATGTGTATTATTTAAATTACTAAAGAAAATGTTAATATTGACAATTAGAAATGTCAAATTTACAGTAGTTAATGCAATGTTTCTTTATAGCTGGAATGCCCAAATCTTCCTGTGTATATTTCAAGGATATTGTGAATGTGTTAGAATTTGAAGTATTCACTGCAAGAATGCATGTATAATCTTTCAAGTTTATTTGGTTCCCAGTTATAGTAAAAACAAAACAAAAAAACAAAACAAAAAAAACTTAGATATACCCTTTGTATTTTTGCACTATACATTTCCAGTTAGGATCCAATGAGTCCGTAATTCCTTAACTAGGAATAACATGCATCACTGATTTTAAAGTTATCCCACTTTAAGAAGTTATCCCACAAAAAAAAGATTTGGAGCAGGAGGGTTTACACATGCTGAAAATGTAGTCTTAACACACAAACTCTCTTATGGAAATAAGCAATAAGACCCCAAATTTGAAGGTTCATATTCATCCAATGCAAAGCAGGAGCTGCAGGTGGAAGTCCTACTCCTACCACTCTGAATTTTGGCTGGACAGTCCCTTTTAGCCATCTAGCAACAGCATCCCAGAGACGAACAGAAGGAGGTTGTGGAGGCCCCAAGATACCCAGCATCCTGACCTCCACAGTCTCCTCCCTTCACCACCCACTTCCAGCCCTTGTTGAGGCTGCTTTAACAGAGAGTAACCAATTAAACTCTTCCCATGTTGGCTCCAAAGGACTTGAGCAGCAGAGCTCCAATCCCCAACTGGAACACACTCTCCAACCAGCGACTCGAAAAAAATCCTAATGCCCCTTAGTCTCCAGAGTCTATTGGATCATGGTCTGTAAGTATAAGGGATCCCACAAAGTTAACTTTAATTTCTTATTGGGCTTTTAGGAAGCCATGAAGGAGAAAGAGAAGCAGGAATTCAGTGTATAGTGTGAAAGTAATCTTCTGTGTCAAGGTAAAACTAAGTTGGAGCTGAATTATCATCTTAGCATAAAATGTACTCCTGGGATCCAAAAACAAACTCAAGAATAGCTTATGTTTTTGTTTATATATTATTATCATAAACATGCACACACAGTAAATATTTAAAAATATAAAATTACTTAAAATTATAAAAACAAAATAATCTGTTCTGTTCTTGCAGTAGTATAGCTACACAAAATAGATTTATGCATATGTAATTTATGATACAAGCAAAATGTATTCTATATTTCCATTTCATACTTTAAGAGGTTGGTGGAGGTGGAACAGACCAAAATTAGCTTAGAGATTTAGTAATTTCACTTTCACATTTGTTTAATAGCAGTAAATTAGATCCCTGATAGCTAGTAAATGAAACATTTTTTTTTAATAGAAAGTGGCTGGGGAGAAGAAACACCACAGGAACACTGGCACCATAATTTATGAAAAGTCGATATGGAGTATGTGGTTTATGTTTGCAAAAAACAAAAACAAAAAAACAGTTTTACTAATATTTCAAATAACCTACTAGCCTGAGTTAAACAAACATGTCTATTATTATTAGAAATACGTTTTTCTTCCTTTACACAATGCTATTTTCTATCAATAATTACACGTTAACATTTTCAATATAATAAAACAGTCATAAGTGTTACAAACTACACATGGGTTTGAAGAGGTATTATTTGGCATGATAAATTTGAGCACTATAAAAAGATGTACGAATGCCTTAAATTTATATCTTTCTAGTACAAAAATTATTTGATTACTGCTCTCCAACATTTGAAGAAATGTTGAGACTATAGTAGCAGTAGAAGTAGCAGCTGAAGAAATTTAAAATCCAATGTAAAATTTTGTCAAACAAAGGTTAACACCTGGTTGTTTTGAAGTCTTTCAAAGCTGTAGAAATATATTCAGACAAGTGCTTTTCCATAAGTGCTACTCTAATCCAAGCTCTTCCCTGAAAAAGAAAAAGGTCATGAATCAAGTATTAAAAATCAACAAACTGAACACAAATTTGATCTCCAAAACCCAATCAAGCTAAGAGAAGCCAGGCTGTAGTGTCATACTCTTTACTTCATACTCTGTATCAAGTTACTTGCAGTCAAAACTGCCTCTGCATAGAATGCATTCAGCAATATACAAATCTGAGATAAGTCTTTCCTTTAAAAAAAAACTAGGCTAAACAGTGAAAGCAATTCACACATAAAAGGAAGAATGAAGATGCATTTTAAGTGAGCAGTCTGTGATTCCTGTTCAGTGCGACAAGTTACAGTTGAAGTACCAAAATGAGATGGCTTGGCTTCCACTCTGACAGCCAAGTCAGCTGGCAGTTCCTCCCTCTTTGTTGTTTCACTAATGTGCACATAATGCTCAGTCTATGCATACATATAACCTGCATTCCATGCGGGCATTCACGTAAGCCTATTTTTTTCCCAAATCATAACACAACCATAAATACTTTTCCCTCTTTGCACATATACCCATACATTCAGGACAAGTATACCCACACAGAAGAATCAGGCAGTATACGGGACTCTATCATTTGGCATGCAAATGGAAAGTTGCATTTTTATCTCCCGTGTCAAGAAACTATAGTACCCCACTGAAACAGCTGAGTTGGAATGACATTTTTCTATTTACAGTGAGGCAAGGTAGTAGAATGGCCTGTATCACCATGTTTGATTGAAAACGAGGATATATAATTTTTAAAGACCTTCACATAATTCCCTGCACTATAGATTAGGGCCCATACCTATTTCTTCTCTATTTGTTATACAAATCAACAGATACCCCATTCCTCAGTCACACATTGAGGGAAAAGGGTGCAGCAAAGTACGTTACCAAATTTGGTTGGTCGTGCCCTCCCTCCCTCCCTGTCTGTCTGTCTGTCTGTGTCTCCTCCCGCCGATCCCTCCCCCCACTGGGCTTTTCTCCACTGGTAGAAAATTAGTAGAAACAGTAATTAATCTTGCAAAGTCACATGCTATGTCCCAGTACAAGAAATTGTTAGTTTAACAGGCTGTCTGCAGAAAAGTTATCTAAGAGGAAAGAAAGGGGGCATTCAAGTGGGTGGTGAGGGGAGGAAAAGAGACAAGTGAGACCATGACATGAGTTATCCTGAGTTTCCTCTAGCCTTCTTCCCTCCCTCTCAAAAGCACCCTCACTCAATGGGCTTTTAAAAACCCTGCCAAGCAAAATCTGCAGAGTGAGAGAACAGGAATTAAAGATCATTTCTGTTGTTTTTCCTGCATGATTGAACTCTTCCAAGTTCAGGGCTTCTGATCACTGACTCTACAATCCTATTAACTGCAACCTTAACTGTGTTTACCTGTAAGTTTTCAGTTTGCTTGTCTATAAAGTTCTTGATAAATCAGCAACAGATTACAGATGTTCAAGAATAGCTTGTTTTTCTCTACATCACATTTTCTATCACCAAAGGTTTATAAGCAATCTTTAACTTGTTTCAGAAATAGATACTAAAATAACCTATGTAAGATTAATTTGTGTTAACACACTATGTACATGTTTTCAAGTTACACATCCTTCCTGATGCAAAGTTTCATATAAGTAAACATTTTATACATACCTAAACTAATAGAGGCTGATTCAAGTTTTCATGTTATACTGTGTTTCTTAATTTCTGGAACCTGAGTAAACACTGTCTGACAAAACATTTTGATAGCAATTGTCACTGTCAGAGTAGTAACAGTTTAAAGCTTTCTGACAAAGACAGACACATACACTTTAACATTGTTCATCACTACAAATAAAGTCAAACACAGGTAGCTACGCTTCCTCTTCTTTAATTATAAGGTGCTTGGACAATTCATACCAGGTAATTTACCTCCAGATGAACAAGGAAAAGGTTTACATGCAAGTATCAATACAAAATATTTAAGTACAATACATGAGGTATTCAGAGATCAATAGTACATACCATGGATTGTGATGTTGAAACATTTATTCTCACCTTAGCTCTTGAAGAACCAACATTTTCCATATTCTCAATGCTACAGATGCAGTTGTGTGAAACCTTGCGACAAGCAACCTTAATATAATCCCAGAAGCTACGAGGACTTTCATACCCAAACCAAGTGATCTGACCTAAATAGATGTCAGGGAGGGAGGGAATGATAAAAATTATGTACATTTCAAAATGCCCATAAGTCACATGTCTATAGTTCTTTAGCATAGCATATTGCCTTTGTGGCAGCATGATACATCATTTATCTTTGAGCTAGGCAATACTTATTTAAGTTTGGTAGTTTATTTGTTGATTAAATTTTTAAGTCACCCAACCAGAAATGCTCTTGGGGCAGTTTACAATCATAAAACCAAGCAGCAGAAACAAAACAATTTTTTTAAAAACTACAATAAAAGTATCAAAATAACACAACATTAAATGTTAAGGCCCAAAATATTAAAAGCACTGAGATGCTAGCAATAAAATAAAGCAACAGATTAAAATGTCTGCTTAAAGAAGGAGGTCTTAATGGTGGCTAAACATATACAATGAATACACCAGGAAGCACTCCCTGGGAAGGGCATTAGTTGAGAGATCACAGCTGAGGGGTACCCAGCTGGCACTTGCAGCAGCTGGGAATTGGATCATCAGGTAATAAACAAGTAACTTAATGGTAACCTGGCAACCGACATGCAAAAACCAAGGAGGAATGGAGTTTGTCAATTTTATCTAATGCCTTGCTTAAAAAATAGTAAACCAACCAAGTGTTTGTAGAATGTATGTGGTTTTTCACCTCATGCACCAAACCTGATGCATATGTTTTCACCTACATTCTGAGAACTTGCTGCCTCCTGCATTCATATCTCTTTGTGCCTGTGTAAGACCCCATTTCTAACCTGTTTTGACCAAATGTGGTACTTCCTCCCCACCATTTTGTTCATTTAAACAAACATCTTGCTTGGAACTATGAAGAGGTAAAACTGAAAGGATTATTTTTGTTATTTGTATTGAAATCCAGGGACCTCCTAAAATTAAGGTGTGCTTAATTAAAAAACAAGTAGTATCAGTCTGATTACTATGAAGCTGGGATTACAGGAAACAAGAACAAATCTGTACACAAACCATCATTCTGAATGAAAAATATACCATTCCTTCTGAATAAGAAGTGCCATCTATTATTTCACTTTTTTACCAATATGAGAGCCTCCAAAGGAGAATGCACCAAGTATGTTTAAAGTATGTTTAAAGACAAAATTGACCAAAGAACCAAAATATATCCCATGAGATGGAAGATGGGAAAGTGTAACGCAGGACGGAACTGCATAGGTCCCAATGGAAAGAGTTCAGCATGCCTAAAAAGTGTAAATGTCAGCATTTTGCTAGGGTCTTATGAATGCTTATGATGTACACCAACATCATAAGCATTTATTACTGCTGGTAGTTTTCTTTTTGTGTAGGAATCATTTTAGATAAGATGACCAGAAAAATGTAATACTGCTAAGAGGGAGAAGGCATGTGCCTTCCTCCAAACAGGAGGTATCTTAAGTTCCATTGCAGTGCCTCATTTCCCTACCACTGTCAGTTCCTCCCCCTCAGGATCCTGATTACCCTGGGCCCTTTGCCGAGAACCTCTAGTACATCATAAGGTTTACACATTTCTTAGCTCCCCTCTCCATGTGTACAAAGGAATTATTCTCTAGGAAGGAATAATTAAACTGACGGCCTGCCTTCTCAACCAGGGAAAAAGGAATTACACTGTACTGCCAATTTTACCACTCTTTAGGAAGACTTAAGGAAATCCAATTAAAACTGTAACTTTTAATTCAGTTCAGAAAAAAATTATTAATTTGAGAGGTCTAAAATCTTCAGATGCTTTTTTGACAAAGCTTTAATATAACCAGCCTAAAACTCATTTACATTTGTAATAAAGACCTTTAAAAGTGTAAATGTCAGCAGTTATTTGCTGGGAGAAATACAAAAATGGGCCTACATACCTTTCAGTCTGTGACTTAGAATCTGTTCCAGAATTGCTGCAAAATTGTTGAATTCAGGAGAAGAATCATCAATAGTTTCAAAACAAGAACGATCAATCAGTGTCTTGATAGAAAATCTAGGATAAAATAGCACAAGCATGATTAATTTTAGGTTTGGGGTGCATAATATTTTAGGGAAACACATGCCTTGAAGCCAACACACATATTTCTACCGAAATTTAAACCCTCAATAATTTCTAAAACAACAAATTGATTAGACTTCAACAGCATCCAATTCAAACAAATGTTATTTTTATTTTTGTATCATACTTTAGCATGCAAATGTTTGTTTATAACCAGCCATACAATTGAAATGGGGTTTCTTCAAATGCATAGCTTTTTGTAAAGAAGTTTTTGTGACTATAAATATCATCATCAGTTTGTTAGACGAGTGTTAAACTAATTTATCAAATGTTTTGAACTAGACATGTTTGCAAGTGAGTCATTCAGTCAAACCACCGGGATGTTATCTCATGAGACAGAAAAATGGCTTTCTATCATGTTGACTGGAAATACTTACCGGATCAAGTAGGCAAGGGGTAAGCAGAAATCCCATAGATATACTAGTAATGTGATTTACAATAAATCAGCATCAGTACGGAGAGCATCAAAATCACTTTCCCGGTATTAAATTCAATGGCTTAGAATAACCAGGAGAAGATGCATGTAGAAGGGCAGTTCTGCTCAGTTTTGTCACTGAATATTAATTCCTGGGCTCAGAAAAAGCCTTCTGTATCAGTTAATGACTCTCAAGGTTCTAGTAAAAGAAAGTAAACGTTGTGAAAAAACCAAAGTGTGCCTATCCCTGATTTAAGTGACTCAAATTCTCAAATGATTTCTAAAGTGTGTACCTACTTAAAAACTAAATGTAAGGGGTCTTATTTTCCACTTATATTTTCACAACCTATTGCATTCCATCATAATGTACATGGCTGCCACTACTACATGGAACAAAATGAACTGCCAATTCAATTGCACTTGTATTCAGCTACAAGCACTACTTTAAACATAATGCACATTTAGAGTGCCATTTTATGCTCACTAAGCACAATCAGGCTTCCTTCAAAACAGACATGTGCATTAAGTTTTCTGTACTTATCTGAATGTTTTTACATCATACACACTTTTGAATTGCAGATAAAAACCCTACTTTGATATATATTTTCCTCTCACCATAGATGACATAACTTGCAGCTTTCCATGTACTAGGGTAGCAGTTCCCAAGTTTTTTTCCCCCTGCAGAACCCTAACTCTATCCCTGATTTTTACTAAGCATTGTGAAGCCACAATGTTCTTCATGTCCGAGTGCTTTGCATAACATAGTAGGTTTGGAAATGAAGAGGAAACATTTTAAATAAACTGAATGAGTAAAGCAATTATATTGTAATATCCCAAATGTATTATTTCAATTATTTCTATTTCAAATAGAGTCCCAGGAACCAAATGGCCCAATGCATTTCCTTGTGTGCTGCTTGGACACTAACTGACAATCAAATAGTTGGCCTCATGTGGTTTTATTTTAAAATCCGATGTAAATTTTATTTTTGAGATTTTTCGCAGAACCCCACAAGGCTTTTGCGGAATCCTAGGGTTCCGCGGAGCACAGTTTGGAACCCACTGCATTAGGGGATGGGACTAACATCTACAGGAAGGACGTTCTCTACTCATTTAAGTTCCTAGCATTGTTTAGAACCCTGCATAAGAGCACGCAGCCTACAAGACTATACCCACACTTCTTGTTGTGGAAGACTACCCTCCAAAACACAGAATGCAGTGGGGATGAATGCAGGAATACAACGAAGGAGATCAAGTTAGCCCACTTATCCTTGCTCTTCTTGCTACATGATGCCTTATATCTGATAAGGCATCTAGTATACAGGATAACTGCAACCAGAGAAAATTGAGAACTCACTTTCTCACTGTACTTTATATTTTATTAACTCCTTGCATAGGTTTCAATTTTATTTTCAAAATATTTTCCTTCTTCACTCTTATTCTTCCTTGTATGTTGTGAATTTTAAGCCTGACAGAAACTGACTTGTTTTACTGCTTGTATAAAAGCTCTTCAGCGAAACTTCTTTTGCTCTGAAGTGGGTTAAAAATAATTCAAATAAATTAAAAATGATAATATATATAGGAAAGGCAAGCTATTTAAGGGTTCATTTCTATAAGTTGTGCCTTTAATGCTCAAAAAACCATAAATTCAGAGGCTTATGAGCAACCTATATAAGATGGAAGATGTGAAGGAAATCTTTGCCTCCCCATCCTCCCACCCTGCAATTTCATTAGACAGGACACAAACTGGAATAAATTTACAAAATAAGTTGTAACTGTCAGAACTGGGGGGGGTGGGCACAAATATTTCTTAAATTCTCTGACACATGATAGTATGGGTAACTGAATTCTCTAGAGATCAATTACCCACAGTAACAATAATATGTGATTAGTTCATGTTGCCCATTCTTTTACCATCAATGAAACTGCATTAATAAAACCATAATAGAAATATCCAAATACAAGTTGTTCAGAGCCTTCCCAACAGGGCAGTTGGTGGTACTTGACCTTGTTGGGTGGAGGGGAGGTAACAGTCCAGCTGGAGCAGAGGCCTAATGTTACTGTCACCTGCCTCACTCCCTTACCCAGGACTTTGCCCAGGATCATGCCCACAAGGAAGTTGGTAGTAGAAGGCCCAGGGGCAGTGGGGTTGGTGGGAATCAAGTGAACACCATGCTACAATAATGAGTCTCTGGAATTGCAAGTAAGCACTTGAAGTGGCTAAGTCTGCTAAACTATTTAGGGTCACTAAAACCAAAAAGGACTGTGATGAGCTCCAAAGGTATCTCTACAAGCTGGGAGAATAGGCATTAAAATAGCAAATGCAGTTCAATGTAAATAAGTGTAATGTAATGCATGTTGGGATAAAATATCAGCCTATATTTGAAGTTGGGTAAGATATGAGCTAGCAGTGACTGAATAAGAAAGGGATCTTGGGGTTCTGGTGGGTAGCTTGATGAAAATGTCAACCCAGTGCACAACTGCTATAAAAAAGGCAAATTCCATGTTACATATAATTGGGAAAGGAGCTGAAAATATAACTGACAAGATCTTACTCTCCTTAGAAAAATCTTTGATACAACTACACTTAGAATACTGTGCATAGTTCTAATCGCCACACCTGAAAAAGGACATTGAGTTGCAAAAAAGTGCAGAAAAGGGCAACTAAAGTGATGGAGTAGCTGGAGCGACTCCCCTATGAGGAATGGTTACAACAACTGGAATTGTTTAGCTTAGAAAAAAAGGCAAGGTGAGACAAGACAGATGTATTTAAAATTATATATGTTGTGCAGAAAATTGAGAGGTAGACATTTTCTCCCTGCCCTATATTACTAGAACCCAGGCTCATCCCATTAAGTTGATTAATAGGAGATTCAGGAAAAATAAAAGGAAGTACTTCTTCACACCATTCATAGTTAAAGTACCACAAAAAGTAGTGATGGCCACTGATTTGGATGGCTTTAAAAGATTAGACACATTCATGGAGGAGAAAGCTATTGATGGCTTTATAGTCATGGCTATTACACCCTTACTTCGGAGGTAACATGCCTGTGTACACCAGATGCTGAGAAGCTTGGGCAAGTAAAATTCTTGCACCTGTCCTCCTTGAAAGACCCTGTGGACAGCTGGTTTGCCATTGTGTGAAAAGAATGCTACTGGACTTGATGGATCACTGGTCTGATCCAGCATGGCTTTTCTTATATTTTTATCAAGCTTAATTTATCACACTACAAAGGCAATGACTGCATTTAGTACTTAAAAGCCAGATGACATTTAATGAAAACTTACTAGACACAGAAATGGAAGTGGTACTTGATGACTGTACCAGTTAGTTTGGGGACTAGTTGTAAGGATGCTATTTGTATGGTATTTAGTCAATGCAATGGCAAAAACCTGGTTAAATGAGAAGTTCAGTTGTAACGATAGAAGTCTACATAACCACCAGAAACAATGAAAAGTACATTTCAGCAATCCTTATTTTCTGAGTTCTTACACTTGTAGCGAAGGAATGGGTCACACAAAACCACCATGGTAATGTTCATGCCTTTTCCTTATTCAGTTAATCTTGACAAAGTGTTAAGTGGACCTAGGAATACTATCATGAAGCTTTTCTCTACCTTGTTTCCTCTTGTAATCCTAGCTTCACCCACCATTTTCCATTTTCTCATGCTAATCTTCTAGCTTAACATAAGAAACTCTTGTTATCTTTGCCCAAGTAGAATATTAAACCTAAAAACACATTAACAACATGTGTACATAAAAATCACTCTGGACCTATTTGTATTGTTAAACATTCTATTTAGGCAACAGAATCACATATTTTCAATAGCACTCTTAAATGCAAGTTCTCACAATTATTTCAGTATTTATACAAAACTATACATACAAATCACATCCTCTTCCCTGATAAAGTTTTTAAAGAAGTCATAAGCCTTAAAACATATTTTTGTAGGGGAGAAACCTATTCAATTATCCTTGATTTATACTGAACCCCTCTGATCAGCTTAGTAAAACTACATTCCTGATTTTATACATGAAACATACTTAAAATATTCAAATCAGTGTTGTGGGTAGTAAGTCACCCATGGAAGTCCATTCATAAACTATAACCTGTCCATTGTTCTGAATGTGCACAGGTATATATAACTGGCAGGGGTTACTCATTGATGAGGCTGAGATATCCTCCAAATGTGCTTGAGATATTATCTTATTTACCATTAATTAGCAACAAGGCCATTATTTTTGATGGGCAGGGAAATGACTGGGGATTCTCCAGGTCCATTGTCCACTTACATTTACCACAACCACTCCTCAAAGTCCAGACCGGTGCTAAAGCCTTTGCTATGGACAAAACAATGGACAAAGATAGGCCTAGTTCTCTCACCTAGCTTCTCCCCACATCCATACCCCAAACCAAACACAGTTGCAGGGCAAAAAGAAATTAAGGGATGCTCCTTTTTCCAATGCAAAAGCTGCTCTGGGAAAATGAGAGGTAAGTGCCTACCACGGAGGGGGAGGGGGGAGGGGGGAGGAAGGAAATGCCAAACACCCTCTATTTAACAAATCCAGACCATTGCTGTCCCATGGTGTGCCAATCCACGGTTGGCCAGGTTCATAATAAAACCTTGTTCCCAAGTCATCCCACAGAAACAAATAGCAGCCATATGGGGAGACAAAGCATCCGTAAAGGGATCAGTTTTGCCTTACCTCAGCTATATTTCACCCTATGTATTTTGTCCAATTAAGCTCATAATTTGTCCTACTGAAGCCCTGTTTGAAAGAAAACTGGCACATCTCATCATCCTCTGCACCCCAGCCATATACTTTGGGGCTATAGTATAGCACTCAATCCAGGCTGTTATAAAGCTAAGATGAGATTCAATTAAAGCTCTGCATTGCAAGGTGGAAAACACTTGTTCTGTACAGTCAGCGCTTCATCCCACCTTAATAGTCACAAGTGGTCAAAAACACCCGGAAAGGGCAGAATTCCCTATGGTGATTCAGTGCAAGAAATGTTCACAAGAGGCCCACTTGTCACATCTGACACAAGTGCATGCAAGCGACACCAATAATTCACAGATCTGAAAGGTAAAGAAAAAGGAACCGTTCTTCAGTACAAAGGCTAAAGAGGCAGCTCAAGAAAGGTGCTTGCCAAAGGGGAGAAACCCCCTTTTCTGGGCACTCTGAAATCCAGTTAACAGAGATTAGCTACCCTTAGCACACCTAGCACTGTTGCATTCTGATGTGGGATAGTGGAAAGGTGCTCCCAGTACCCCAATATGCATGGGACTGAAGAAGTTCGCTATTCCCTCTGAGCGGGCGATTGCGAGAACAGAATTAAAGGAGTGGGAGGCCGTTTTTTCTGGATGAAACCTGTGTTGACAGAGGAAGCCCCATGGAGCAAAGCGGGACTTATGCCAGAGGAAACACGTGAACGGAGTGCGCGCAACGCTTACTGCCGAGTAGTCCCAACTAACTCTCTTAAGCAGAACGATTGTCCATGCCTGCGACGAGGGCCGGGCTCAGTGAGTCATTGCACCGGCCTCGGAGCCAAACTCACCTGCAGACCGTGATGAGATTTCGCCTTTCCACGGTCGCGTTGCGGGAACAGACGCTTTTCCTCCGAGCGGAGGCGCTGAGTCCCCCGAGGTTGAACGACGCCATCTCTCCGCGGAGGGCAAGACAGATGCCCGCGGGGGTCGGGCGGCGCCTTTGTTCCAGCGGCGGACGGCGCTACTGCTGCTGCCGCCGCCTCTTATCGCCGCATCACGAGGAGATGGAGGGAGACTCCACCCTGCACACACCTGCCACCCAAATGGAGACCACGCCGCTGGCACCGCGACAGAACAGGGACCCGTGGCCCCCCCAGCGGCGGTAGTCCCGCCACTCCCGCCCTCCTCCGGCCGAGCTCTTCAGCAGCTGAACCGCGGCTGCACCTCAGAAATCGCCTCAGCGGCAGCCGGGACTGCAGAGCGCCGGCTCCGTCAGCCAATCGCGAAGCCGGAGGGAGCGGGGCTGACGCGGGGCGGTTCTTCCGAGGGGTGCGCGCGGACTCCCGGTGTAACGGAAAGAACCGCCACTTAGCATGGAAGTGGGGCGCGGAGAGGCGGCAGTGCGCGGGGGGGGGGGGCCTGGGACAAGGGGATTCCCCCCCCCCGGGCTAGAGGAGAAAGCCTCGCGCCCGGCGTGTTCTGGCCCCCACCCGTTCCGCCCCCCCGCAGATCACGCACGCCTTTATTCCCCAGTCGTCATTCGTGCATCGCTCCGGTGAGGAAGGCGCCGTTACAGCTCACACAGGCGAAAAGCCTTGTAGCATCCGGTGAAGGTTTATGGCAGATTTATCGTGCACATGCTTCGATGGACAAAAGCCGCTTCCTCAGCTAGTGTATTCCTCCGTTGGCAAATATTCATGTGCACGTCTGTCTTTTCATGTATCTATGCATATGGGGAGGAACACGAGTAGGAAGATAACAATTGGGCCCAAAGGCAACAAAATGTGACAAGTACTTTTTTTTTTCTCTTGTGCATCGACCAAGAGAACTACACAAATAATTGCACACATAACCTTATTTTCCAACGTAGAAATTTGAGCATTTTTCTCAGATGATACTAAGAGTGCTCTTTGCATTTCCCTAACTAGTCCTGAGCAAATGTGCATGGAATCGCGGATGGGAATTGACAAACCACCCCTCTGATTTTATCATTTTACTTGCATATTGTAATATGCTGTATTCTCAAATGATGACAGTTTTGTACTCTGCTTATCAGACAGCACACACATTTTCTTTCAATTGAATCCAGAAAACACTGTACTGGTGAATAAGTACCAGCCCTTGTTCCCTGAAATTGTCAAGACATTTATAGCCTGCTCTTCTAATAATTAAAGGAACAGTACTTGTTTTTCTTATCCATACCTATAGATTGCCACAAGGTGGCCCCATTTAGTCATACAATATGCAAGCCTAGCAGACGAGTTTTGGTTGGGTAGTTTTTCTTCATTCAACAGTATGCCAATGAGTATTTGTCTTATTAAATAAAACACTCCTATCCAGTTAAGAACAGCATGCCACATCCATGTGGCATCATCACCCTAGAAACAGATCACTTGGTCCAGATGGTAAGCAGTGCTCTGCATCCCGAAGGCAACACTTCTATGTGAGCTGTAAGGAACGTTAACAAAAGAGCTTGACTTCCCTGAAGAACGTCAGAATACACTGAATGAAGAGATCTGCAGTTTTAAGCTTTTGTGGCTCTTACTTGTCAAGGAAAATAATTTCAAAGGCAGTTGTTTCACCACTTCCTTTGCACAGGTTAATTCAATTTCTCATTCAGCACAAACCTATTTTTATGAACCGCTGTAACCAATTGCATGTGCTCAAACAACATCCCTTTTGTGGTCCACGTACCTCAGTGGAACCCTCTAACTCCTTCTGCTCTAGGTTCATTCTCCCACCTGCACTCTGGGTTAAGGTGGCACACAGTGCTTCAGAAAGATTATGTCAGGGCATCATGGGTAATTACAGGTGTGGACAGCTCACAGCCACCCCCTGTAGATTGCTGCACTGCCGCTGCTTGTTTTCACCTGTCACCAATAAGCTCCCAGGGAAGGCAGAAGGTATGTTGGAAGAAGCCCACCAGAGGCCTTTGCCAGCTCTACATAGGTGAGACCTGGTTGTATTTCATACCTGGAGGTGACAGCATATTCTTTGTTATGCTCTATCAATCATTACTCCTAACACTTAACCTGAGTCCCATCCCTGAAAAGTCCACTGGTTTCAAGAACAGAGGCTTCCATCTAAGTTTGAATATCATTAAGGGTTTTTTTTCCTGAGAACTCTTTGCAGTAGGTGCCTAAAAGGTAGAGATTCAACAGATGCAGCTTTTGTCAGCTGCAGAGAAATAAAGTGATAACTTTCCCTATCATCACCAGTGCTTCCAGAAAAACGCATCTTAGTGTCACCACTCAGAGAGAATTTGCAGCTATTCTGGCTTTTCTCCTTAATAGATTTGCTGTGGCAAGGAAATAAAAACAACAAGTAGAAGAGTCAGCAGCAGAACAGCATGAAAACTGATGACATTTGGACTTCCCATAAAATTCTGTGAATGAAGCAGAGCAGTAGCTCCATAAAGCCTTGCCTGGAAGCATTTGCATCTCCTTATGGGAGAAGCCAATATCTTTTGATCTTTCTTGCAAAGGCTTTTAATGACACAGATAATCAGGAAAAAAGTGACTACCACACATTTTATACAAACAAATTCCTTTTCTATCTAGAACAGTCAATATAATCCAATTAAGAACAGCCAGATCATGGCAGCTTCATCATTCTATAACTAAAATAAAACCACAGTAGCTTTGAAGTATATACTCAAGTACAGTAGAGTATCATAATTCTCAAAGTGGATCCCCAAGAAAATATAGATACCTGGATGTTTTCTCCTTGTGTTTATCAACACGTTTTCTTCCCCGATATTGCCCCAAAACTTATCCATTCCTTTCCTTTGATTTATTTACAAAAGTAAATCTGATAAGTGATTCCATTTTTCCTTATCCTGGTTGCACATAAGGAGGCTGAGAAAGATGTTCCATTCATTTGAGGAATGCTCACCAGTTTGCAATATTTTACTCTAGTAATTCATTATATTTGAGTAAGATATTCCTTTGTCAGTGAGAGTGTTATTTCACAAGTTACACTATTCGGACAAATCTTGGTCCCTATAAACATGTCAGTCAAGTTAACTTTTCTATTGCTGCTATCACCATACATATGAGAAGACAGAGCAATTTAAGCAGATTTAAAACATGTATTGCCAGAAATGAAAGTACTTTTATTTTCAGTAGTTTCTAATCCTCCTGATTATAAAAATCAACACTAGAGAAGGTGACTGAGGTATAGATGTAGAGGAAACCCCACATTTTCCACTCCTTTTATCAAATTCAGGTGAGGCAATGGATATTCTGAGTTGGTAAGAAAGGGGTGCTGTTGGTGGATAGTTCATTTGCCTGGCTGGTGACTTGTTCAGTTTGTGCACCAGGGGAGGGTTAGGGTTACAAAAACGAGGTGTCCTGGCATGGTTTTGATGGTTGGAATGTTTTTAGAATGGGTAGAAATCATGAGCAGTGCAGAAAACGCTACTCCAGGAAGACTTTTTCAGAATCACCCTCTTTTCAATGGAACTTCAGCCCTGTATTAGGGTTATGGGAGTGTACCAGTGTAGGGTTAGGGCTGTGGTGGTGAACCTATGGTACGCGTGCCATAGCTGTCATGCAGAGCCCTCCCTTCAGCACATAATCCAAGTCGCCCCAGCATTGCCCCAGAAGCCAAGCATCAGATAACAGCGCACATATGGGCCATGCACATGCTTGGAAAGGAGTCGTGGCACCAGGCAATGATGGCTCAAGCCACAACTCATCTGAGCTTTGCCATGGCTGGTCAGTGCGCTGCTCAGGATATGTATATATTTGCTTGTACTGGCTGTGAGTTGTTTTTTCTAAGCTAAAACCTCAGTTTTATGTTTTTATTGCAATGTTGGAATTTTGTTATTCATTTATTACATGCATTTATACCCTGTCCTATCGCTTTAAGCACTCAGGATGTCTTACAAAATATATAAAAATACAATAAATATAAAACTAGTATAAAAACAATAAATAAATAAGTGGGTTTTGGGTTGCAGTTTGGGCACTCTGTAAAAGGTTCACCATCACTGCTCTAGAGTGTTGCTGGTGGGAGGAAGTTTGAAAAAAATGGATCAGATGGGGAAGGAGCAAGAGGGTTGAAAGGAGAGGGAAGGAAAAAAGTTATAACTGTTCATGCAAAGTTAAGTGTAATCTTTGGGTTGTGATTTTAAAAACTTTGTCTGTTATTTATATGTAATTGACAAATCATGAACCAATCCCTGTTGAAAGTAAAGGCCACTGTGGAAGATAAAGCAAAATGAAATTATTTCTGATATGAATTGTTAAAAGGAACAGAATAATAATGTTTCATAATGTTATAAGTTATAGTCTGAGATAGGAAAAACGATTAATTTATGATATTGGACAGAGATACTCTTAACTGTTTTAAGTGGTATGTTTTAGTGGAATTTTGGGTAATTTTAAGAAAGGTACTGCCCTACTGTGGATTTTTTTTTTCTCATCAACTAGTGTAGGTGTTTTTGGAAATCACTATTTCATTGTACAATCTTCATCCTAAAACTGAACCTAAATGGCAGACTTCTGCACCACAAAATCTGGCCTACTTTGGTGTGATTGTTTCTTCCACCATCTTTTTTTTATAAATACCATCTAACTTGCATGCTCTTTTGTGGCATTTTAGTTAGTCCTATAAAGATATTGCTTAACTGTGGATTTTGATCCTTAAACTGTGTGGTTCTCCCATTCCAGGTTTCTTTTAATATGCAAACTGATTTTCAGCAACAATTTCAAAATTGTTACCCAAGAAATTTCTTTTATCCTTGGTGGTTTCCGTTGACCCCAGTCATGGTTTGCCATTCCCAAATAAAGTGCTTATCAGTAAACTTTCCTCAAGGTTCATTTGAAGACACACACAATATTTCCTAATCACAGTAAGTAACATAGACAGGTTGATGTGAATACTGTCTCCAAATAACAATGGGTCATTTCTTTACCTAGAAGTTCAAAGCCTAAGATATCATAGGATTTCTCAGTTGCAGGAAACAGGGTGTGTGTTTTTGGTAGTTGTACAAGAATTGCCAGATATCCTGTGTTATGTAAAATGTCCTGTTTTTGGTGGTACAAGGGGGAAGGGCCAGGAATGTAGCTGTGCAGTACAAAAATTATGTAAGACCCCAGAGCTGGTTCCAGGCTTTGAAAGGCGCCAGGTACCCTCAGCAAGGCCCCTGTTAAAGGGAGCCCCCATCTTCCCTTCTTTTGTTGCTACCTCTCTGGGTCTAAGCTGCAAGGAAGCAAAGGGTGCTGCTGTACCCCCTCATTCTGCTTGGGTGCACAGGCACTGACAAGATGGGTAAGAAGCAGGAAGACCAGGAAGGGCCATGCTTCCCCCCCCCCCCCATCTGCAGCAGCATTGGTCTCGGCAGGTAACGAATGGTAAATCTGCTTGATGCTGGTTCTGCAAGGTGCAGAACAGCCCAGTAATTCACACACACTTTAACTGGCATCCTTAAATTTCAGTTCAGTTCTGATTTTTTTCTGGCATCTTCCAACATTTCTAATAAGGTGCTTCAGATATTATGATCTCGTGGCAAAACACACTGCCTGGATGACTTGCACATCTGCTTTTATGTCATAAAGAAAGCTATTCTTTTCCATCCCATGATGAGTTGTACAAGCACTGGATATGGATGTGGCCCATGTTTTTTACCAAAGGGGATATGTGAACTCTTTGGATTTTATACCCAAAGTGTGCAAAACAAACAGTCATATCATTTATATAATCACTTGCCAAAGCCATCATGCTTGAGACATCTTCTCCATTTTAATATGGAATAATAAGAACCCTTACCAAAGTACACTAATTAGGCATAGTTTTTAAAACAGCAATTTTGCTTTTTTTGAAATTTCAAATGAGATAAAAATATTAGTGAGTTAGTAAGTACATTCACTTATTTCTATGTAATAAAAAATTCCTAGTGATCAGTGCTATTTCCTAGAACTATTGACTAGTAATGTTACATGTCTGTTGAGTATGGTGTGAATGATTGCATTCCATTCATTTTGAAAAATAACTCTTAAGGAAAAAGCTTTATGTCCAAGAGACACTGCTCCGGGGCTCAAGCATACAAATAGAAAACCCCATATCTATTGTAATGTGCTAAGGGATTTGCGGCAGTCACAGCAGTGGGAGCACTGAAGTCTGTCTTGTTGGCTAAGCTGATGTCTTGAAATAATTTCCTCCATCATACAGTCAGAAAACATCGGCCTTAAAATCATTGCAAGACTCCTGTTTGGTAAGGCAGACTCTGCATGCAGCGGCGGGGCGGAGCGGGCAGCAAACCGTGGGTAGGTGTTGAAGGACAAAGGATGCATCAGACTAAGCTTTAAATACCACTCTGGTGAGCCTCTGTACATGACATGCAGAAGGGTGCCATCTTGTCCTTTGACCAGCCTCCCTGTCAGTACTGGAATTTTCCAGTTTTCAGTAGGAAGGGGAATAAAGAGTAAGGTATCTAGGCAGGTGTTAGGAAAGTTCAAAGAAAGCATTAAATATATGTGCTTTTGTGTGTCCTTTTATTAGAAAATCTGGCAGCAGTGCCCTTACTCCTCTCCCCTAGAAGGGACTAGAACTTTTCACCTAGCTACACACCCGGGAAAGCAATAGGGCTGGAGACTTCAGAATTCTATTGGTTCTTCTGCAGAGTGAGTCACACATGTGCCCAAGGCTACAAGATAGATTGATTCAATAGGCAAGAACCCTTAATCCGTTCAGGAATGCCGGCACGTGCTACAGCAATTGAATGTCCTGATATAAGCTCCTTCCACTGAATGTCAAAACCTACATCTGGGACCGGTTATGAGTCACATCACTCAGCTATTTGTCTCCTCAAGCATCCTTATTGCTGCAACATTTTGTAACATCCTTTCTGATATCATCCTTACATTTTTCAGTTTGTAGTTGTATTATCCTCTGCAAATGTACCCATTCTTCCCTCATCATGGGCCCAAAACTGTGTATGTGACCCACAACCTTTAAAGCACTCTTCATATGCTCAGGAAGCTTGTAGCTGGTTCCATATACTGGCTACCCTGCAGCGCTGTTGCTCTTTTCTCTGTCAGAGAGAGGTTCCCGGGGTGTCCTGCCAATAAACTGCTGAAACTGAGTGTAGCACCTTCCGCGCGAATCCAAACCTACATTCTCCTAGTTCTGTGATTCTGAGATTTCCTGACACAGGGAAACCAGCTGAGAGACAGGGTGAAAGCTACAAGGTTGAGAGCAAACACTGAGGAGCAAGGGTGGATGAGCCTGAAGTAACAGATTACATGTTCAAGAAAAAGAAGTCAAAGAGAGGGGTTAAGATGTATATCTAAGAGGGGGGCACTATAGCATTATGAGGGGTAAAACATTGGACAAATTCTGTTAGGGTGTAGACTCTAAAATCCTTACATAAGTGGGGGGACTTGGAGGCAACTGGACTTCACACAATGATTATTTTTATTATTACATTTCTTCACCACTCATCAGCTCAAAGGCTCCCTGGGTGGTTTATAAAGATTAAACTAACCAGCCTCAGTTAAGAATAAGAAAGCAAAGCATGGTCTGAAATGCTCCAGGCAGGGTACTCCGTGAAGCACAAGACATTGAAATGGAGGCTCTGAGGAAGACAGTTGAGAAGCAGGCTAAATGGGTGGAGTAGAATTGCCACCATTATTTTAGCAGAACCTGCCCCTCTGCCTTTCTTAGCAGCCTGACATAAATGTAGCAGCTGAAGGTTACACCATGACCTGTCTTCATATGAAGAAAAGCTTCAGCCATTACATTACAGCTGTGATTAGGAAAAGCTTCAGCTGCTCTTTCCAGCCTGGGCCAAGAGTTCATTCACATTTATTTATTTATTTATTTATTTAGGAGACTTCTATGCTGCCCTATTCGCCATCTCTCACTGCTACTGATCGGGATGACAAGAGGTACATGGAGAAGGTGTCCTATTTGCCAGCAGTGAGAGGAGCCACTTCTTCACAGGCGGGCTGAGTTCATTTCCCTAGCCCTCGCCAGCCCCTGAGGAAAATACGGTGTACCAGGGAGGTCCTCGCCCCACTGCCAGCACCAGCTGAGTCCCTTTCTCCATGTCTGTCAGCACAGAGAAAGGGAAAATGGGCAATGTGTATATGAGGGGCATTAATCCAGCTGGCAGAGGTGGAGGCTTATTGCTGAATGTTCTGTGAGGAAGCAACTGACTCATGCTGAGTAATGCCAAGATTTGCTCAGAATGCCCCTAATTTGTCACCAAAGATGAAATCATGAAGAGCAATAGACCACTCGCAATGCTTTCCTAGATACTTTTATTATCCAACTAGAGCGTGCATTCTGAGTAAATGGACCATGCTGAGTCATTCACAGAAAATGCAATGAGCTTTGCTCTAAGGGGTTGTCCCTTATGTACATTGGACATGTTATTTAATATTTTACAGGTACAAGGTTTCATACGTACTTGACTTTATATTTGCTAGAAAGCGTTATAGAAGGGAACAGAGCAATTCAAGGTGCCATTTTTACCATTTTAGGCAAGAGTCAATTCAGAGTTTATGGATTTAGTGCTGTAGTATTGCTTCCCAAGTCCACTAAGTTTAACAAAGTTCATTGGTCTGTCTTTGAAACAACACTAGGTGAGCAATGATGATATGAGTAGTCAAGCACACCTGGATAAAATGCAAAAATATTAAGATTGTCACTTCAGCTTTCTCTTTCATGTAATAACTTCCATTTTATATAGATAGGCGAAAATCACTTCTGGTATCCATTAAAAAAATCACCATAAGCTTTTATCCCTACCATAAGAAAATGTGGAATCCTACTCTGATTTCGTCCGACTGCTGAAGTTCACTCAATATGACCATGTTAAGCTACTGTGAGCACACTTCAGACTGAAACGATAGCAGTGGTGAAAGCGATGGAACCACCTTACTGAAACCAAACTTTGCCCTAGAAGCTACTTTTTATTCCAGGGCTAATCTCTAGACTATGCAGCACAATTCTTTGAACATGTGAAGAATACTTTTCCACTTCCAATAGTGTCTCATTGATTGGGTAGCCTCAAGTGGTGAGTTTAGCATCAAGTAAGTTAAGAATCTTCTGTGAAGGAGTTAGAGGAAAGAGGCTTGTGCCTTAGAGTATGACAAATTTTGAACAGAGATTTTTCAGCATTCTGATTAACCTAATTCCCCAAATCTGAAAGGACTGAAATTCCCAAATTTCAGTGATTTGGAACTGAAAGATTCTCTTGGAATGAACTGCCTTTATGCAAAGATAATTATTCTGTTTTTTAAAGTGATGTAAGTCCTTCACTTACTCTCTTCTTTTGTTAAATAAATAAAACAGCTTATCTGCAATAAAAACTAAAATAGACAGGTGGTAAAGTAATAAAAATGAATCATTGAATAAACCCCATGTCCTTCTCCCACAAATAATAGGCAGATTTAAAAGAATGGTTCCTCCTTTGCCCTCTTTTCAGTCTTGTAGCTTTTTCTGGATTCTTTCCTAGGCATTATCTTAGTCAAGCTTCCAATCACTATTTGCACTCCGGTAAGATTTTTATTATGACTTCATTTCCCTAAGCCATTCCAAAGTTCTCCTTTCATGCACTGAATTCACCTGTCTGTAGATTTACAAGCATGTTTCAAAACCAGAAGGGGATATGGAAAGTGGAAAAAACACAGTTCTTGATGTGTTATGCCATCCATTTCACTTTCATACAAGCCAGCATTAATGCCATTTAATGCCATTTGCCTTAATGCCATTTTCAACTAGAATTATTGTGGCACCAGCCCTTGGTGGTCTGTAAATTGGATTAAAGTTCTATCTGGAAAGAGACCAGAGCTATGGCAGGGGAGGAGGGCTTATCTTTCAGATATAATGAGAATGTACCAGCACTTAGAGATTCTGGAATATAATTTTTTGGATTGAAAACTGGTACACTAGACTATGTACTAATACCAGACTTCCCATTAATAATAATATCCTTAAATTACACTGAGAACATTTTTATGAAATGCTATGCTATCACAGATAGCTGTTCAAGATTACTGTACTCAATTCTTTTCATGAACTTGATGTGATATGGACTGAACCTGAAGCTAAGTGCCCCAGTGACAAAGCACTTCTCTACATGAGGCTTTGAATCCATAACTTTCTGCAGCCTTCTGTTTCAGGATTCTTTGCATGACTGGCTCCTTTACATGGTTGTTTTCCCTAAGGGAAGGGCTGTGTGTCTTTCTCCACTGTTCAATATCTGCCACCCACACAACCACAAAGAGGTGAGGCTACAGTATAGCAGAACTGCAAAAATGCAAACTTTCATTCCACCATTTGCAGATACCTTTTCCTCACTCTAAAAAGGGGCAGGAATGCTTAAAGAGGCTCTGGAGGTTGACTGTTTCATCTAAAGCACCTGCAGACAACAAGTGCACATAAATGCCTTGTGTAGAGATGCCCCAAGCAGCAGTACACAAGTCAGTTATACAAGATGTAAGGTGCTATTTACTTACCCATTAAGTTACCTCAGGTGATAATTTTAAACTCATTTTAAATAGTTTCGAAAGGAAAACCAGGGCACAGAAAAGGGACTAAATCCCCAAAAGGTAACTCTTTACAAGCATATTATTGGGAGCTCTATCCCAGGGGCAAATCTAGCAATATCTCTTGCAGCCTTGCTTTGACACACATACCTGAGTGGTTGAAGAGAACCTCAGCCACATACCTAAATTAAACCCAAGTTTAGAAAGGGCAATAAAGTCAATATGTAACTCTGTATTAACAAGAACCCTGGTGCAGAGCTAGATAGAGGAAGAGATTATTTATAAACAGAAAGAAGGTGTAGGCTAGTGATAGGAGTGAACTGCCCCCTCCCAGGAAGAATGTTGAGAGGTACAATCTGAAAACCATTCACAGTTTATTCAGACATGCAGGAAATACATGCAGCATGTAGGCAGCCCCTGAAGGGACTACCAAGATAGGTTATAAAAGCATCTTGTACAGACTGTCAGTTACATACACAGTTTGGGGAAGGGGCAGGAGAATCACATTCACAGTATTCTAGAGGCGCATGAGAATAAAACAAAAGGGTTGAATGGGATTAAGACAACAAAAAGAACCTTCAAGACAGGTAACAGCATATCTAAGCGTGTACCTGAGCAGAACAGGCAAAGCGTAGCATTTCTAAGGTGCATGGTCGGGGGTGGGGGGGTAGCAAGACTCATAATATGGATTCCTTCAGTCATTCTTACAAGTATTGGGCTTTTAGCAGCCATATTATGGCACAGCTTTTACTCATTTTGTCCTGACCTTAGTTTCTTGTAGGCTTAGGTTTTAGGTCTTATAAAGCAGCTCATAAAAGCTCAAAAATCAACTTCAAATGTGCGAGTTCAACTTAGTTTTTTTAAAATGCACACAAAAGGAACTCCGCTCTTGCAAACCACATCCTGTCCTGGATCTGATACTTAGTGTCAACCCCTCCACCCTGTGTATCCCCAGGGGAGCTTGAGCCACATTCCTTCTCAAAATTCCTACCCTTTGTCCATTGTCCCCTCCACCAACCTATTGGATATTGTCTTCCCCAAATAGAAAATTTCCACTATCAGGAGACAGTACTATTCCTAAGCCAGAGTGGTACAATTCAGTGAGTGCTCCGTACCATGATTTTCCTCATTGTGTTGCTTAGCAACTTGAGATACTTTGGGATGACACTTGAAAGAAGGTTCCCTCCAATTTTCCATGTTCTTAACCTCCCAAGCTATATGTAAATACACAAGGGACCCGTTTTCCAACAAATGCAATGTAGACATTAGACAACTTGCAAGGGATTTCCCCTAGCCCTTTACTTTTCATTTTCAAACAACTGTCCCAGCTAACAATTTAAAACAATCAGAAGCAGGTTTCCTGTAATACAAGCAGCAGCATTTGGAGGGAAGCAAAATGGAAGGTAATAAGAAGCACTTAAAAGTCATGGAGTCATGATTCCTCCACAGAAGTTCTCTACAACCTTAATAAAGAGAATGCACAGAAACAACACATACAATATGGTGTATCTAATAACAACATACCATTAATCCAGATAACTCCAAGCGCTACTAGATTCACACACAAATTTGTACACACAAGACTAGTTTGGTGCTATAAGGGCCAAGATGTAGGCAGTGAGCAGCTACTAACAGGACTCCTGGGCATGAGGGCAAGTGTAAAGTGGAAGCTTGCACCAGGTTTATTGGACCAGAGGCAAGAGGGAAATCTTCAAACAGTTCAGGGTCAGAAACCAACAAGGTAATAGTTTTCAGGCAAAAACACAGTTCAAAAGCAGGCCAAGGACTCAGGCAGCAGTGCAACAGACACGTACGGGATCAAGGTGAGGTCAGAAGAACTATTGTGCAGGTACCTGACAGGGGAGGGTCAGGTTGGAGGCAAGGACAAAAGCAGGAACAGACTGGAGCTAGGGAAGCAGATGGAGGAACTTCAAAGCAAGGCTAGAAGTCAAGGCACAAAGTAGCCACCAAAACAGCTCCTGTTGCTGTGGCAAAACAAGAGTACAGTAAAACCTTTTATGGCACTCTCCAGGGCCTTCAGTTGCACTGCATAATTGCCACACACCTGTTCCCTGCAAGCATCTACAGGTGTATTTCTAGTTATGCAGGCACTTGCAAGGTGAATCAGGCTCCAAGCCTGACAGGAGTTTGCTGCTGACTATTTTATCCTGAAATAAAATAACCCTATGAATAAAACTTTCCCTTTCCAAGTTCTTAGTGTCTGGTAAAGGACAATGCACATTAATTGTTCACCATGTGATGATTGCTTGAAACAGTTTTATATGGAGTGTCCCCACATTTATGTTGTGAGCCGCCCCAAGGCTTCGGCGAATGGGGCGGCATAGAAATGTTTTAATAAATAAATAAATAAACATTGGACAACCTGCCTGTGTTTAGCAGCACCCCAAAGAAGGTGTGTGTGTAGAGGAATGTTGAGGTCTGAGCTTTCCCTTTCCTGCTTTCTTCTGCATAACTGCTAGGTGGAGCTATGCTGCAATCAAATAGGATGAATATGCAAGTACAGATGCTGCTTTCAGAAATAATACCCCATTTTCCCGTCATATAAACACCCCTGGATAGTTCTTTCAAGAAGCAAAACTTGGGGCCACAATGCTGTATAAAGAAGCTGTAAACAGCCATGAGTAAGGAATCCTGAGCCCATAATAAGTGTTTTGTGTATAAAAGCTCTGAGAATACTCCTACCTAGAGTCCCGAAGATCTCCTGACACTTTTTTTATGACTACACTGAACTAGATGGACCAGTGCTTGGTTTCCTGAGTTCCCTTGGAAAAGGTCAATGTCAAGCATTTTTTTTCTTTTCTTTTTCTTTTATGAGGAGAGGCTGTAAAGCTTATCTGAAGTGTCACAGATAACAGTGTCTGAATGTACATTGACTTTAAGGGTTGAGATAAGAGGTGGGCAACTTGTGTTCCTTCAGATGCTTTCACCCACAGGTGAGTCAGGATGGGAAATGTGGTCCTCCAAGTGTTTTAGCTTACAGGTTGCTCATACTAGAGATAAATGAAGAAGTAGGACAATCAGCCTTTAACAAAGATGTTATTTTTCTTCTTGAGGAATGTGCATTCTTAAAGTATACATTCAAGGAATGCTTGAACCAATGTAAATTTATGGCCTTGTGGCAGGAGCCACACCACTGAATTCTGAAACCAACTTGATCTGCACCTGTTAAGATTGTGGAATGAAGGTAATTACAGTAGCCATATTTGTTGATAAGTAGAAACAATACTAATTATCACACATATGGATGGAACTATTAATTATGTTATAGAAATATGGATGATTACAGCTGGATGTTAACAACTTTCAAAAAAAGAATTGTAGTATAATCCCATTTGTGACTACTCTGAGATAAGCCCCAGTGAATACCTATATGGATGTTAGCAATCTGTTGCCCTCCAGATATGTGGGACTGTAACTCTCAGCATTTCCAGTGAACATGGGCCATACTGGCTGGGGAGCATGGGAGCTGCAGTCCCATGTGTCCAGAGGGAAGCAAGCTGGAAAAGCCTGGGATTGCAGCTCACAAGCAGGTGATCAAGTTGGAAACTAAGACCCAGCTGCAACTCTGGACAGCCATCTGAGTAGGATGGTATAAATTGGTGTCCTGTAACAGCAGGATATAGGACTCGATGAACTTCATGGACCTTCCAACGCTACTGTTTTATGATCCAGGAACTCTTCCTGGCTGCTCTCCAAAACCTGTTAGCTACAGAGATGAATTAGCACAACAGTGAGGACATAGATTTATTTCTTCAGAAATCACCTTTAACTAGGAGTGTTACCCAATCTAGTGAGTTCATAAGAGAGGTCATATAAGTTGATTTGCTACCCTCCCTTTGGAATGTGGAAGTTCAGGTGTACCACACAAAGAGCAGGCAGGCTGGTAAAATTTAATTTGAAATGGCTGAATTGCTTCCATAATGTGAATCGGGTCATAAACAATCTAGGTAATCAAAAGTTGCATGATGATATATCTGTCAATGTTTAGCTACTAAAGGCCAGACAGTGGGTGTGGGGAATCCTTCTGCAAAGCAGCTTGTTATTTCAGCCCATGGGATTCATGGCTACTAGGTAAAATGTCGATGGTCATTAGTTCATAAGGTTTTAAGAGGATTCAAGCAATTTATGGAGAATGGATTTACTAATGGCTGCTAATCAGTGTAAGTAAAAGGAACTTCCATGGTGAAAGACAGCATACTTCTGAGTATCAGGTGCTGGAGACAAACTGGCGAAGAGAAAGAGTTTTTATGCCTTATTTATCAATGCCCAGAAACATCTGGCTGATTTTTTGAATGGAAATACATAGGATGGCACTATTTCCCTTTTGGGGCTTCCTGTCCTCTCGAGGCCGGGTCTAGAGTGCTTCCACTTGGTGTTGGGTGACCGAGACAGACTGGGGATTCTGTTGGTGTACCGTGCACCCTTCTGCCCAACAGACTCCCTGCCTGAGCTGACAGAGATCGTTTCGGACCTGGTGTTGAAGACTCCCAGGATGTTGGTCCTGGGGGACTTCAATCTCCATGCCAAGACGGTTCTGACTGGGGTGGCTCAGGACTTCATGGCCTCCATGGCGGGCATGGGGCTGCCTCAACACGTCAGTTCCCCAACCCATGGTTTTCTTGACGGGGCAGGAAGAGGGTGATCTGAGGGTGAGGAACTTAAGACTGACGCCCCTGCCATGGTCAGATCACTTCCTCATAAGGTCGAGAGCAGCCTTTCCCTCTGTAAGGGTGCAGACCAGATTGTATTGGTCCACCCCCAGAGCCAGATGGATCCTGATGGATTCCTGAAGGCTCTGGGGGATTTTCCAGTTGACAAAGCTGGTGCTCCTGTCGATGCCTTGGTTGAACTGTGGAATGGGGAGATGACCAGGGCTATTGACACGATTGCTCCCAAGCATCCTCTCCCACCTGGCAGAGCCCGCTCATCTCCTTGGTACACACCTGAATTACAGGCGATGAAGCGGCTTGGGAGACGTCTAGAGTGTAGGTGGAGGAGATCACGGGATGAATCTGACCAAACACACTTAAGAGCCCACTATCAGGCCTATGCTGTGGCCGTGAGGGTGGTGAAGAAGAAATTCTTCTCCACTTCCATTGCCTCCTCACAATGTCAACCGGCGGAGCTCTTTCAGGTGGTGCAGTGGTTGGTACATCCGGGCCCAAAGAGAGATCTTGTGCCACCCTCGAAGGCCCGCTGTGACAACTTCGCCAAGCATTTCAGGGAGAAAATCGCTCAGATTCATCACAAGCTTGACTCTACTATTGAATCAGATTCTACTGGGGAGGTGCCAATGACGCCGTTGAGTTCACAATTAATGGATGAATTTCACTTGCAGCCTGATGATGTGGACAAGGTCCTTGGAGAAGTATGTCCTACCCCCTGCTTACTAGACCCTTGCCCATCTTGGCTACTCAAGAAAGCCAAGGACGGGATTGGGACCTGGATCCTGGAGGTCGCCAACGCCTCTTTAAGAGACGGCCGGGTAACTGCCCCTTTAAAGGAGTTGGTAGTCCGGCCAGTCCTAAAGAAGGCATCCCTGGATCCAGAGGTGGCCGCCAGTTATAGACTGGTGGCCAACATCCTGTTCTTGGGCAAAGTGCTAGAGCAGCTGGTGGCGGGACAACTCCAGGCACTCTTGGATGAATCTGATTATCTGGACCCATTTCAGTCCGGCTTCAGACCTGGGTATGGTACTGAATCTGCCTTAGTCGCCCTGTATGATGACCTGTGCAGGGAGAGAGAAAGGGGGAGTGCATCCCTGTTAGTTCTCCTGGACTTCTCAGTAGCTTTCGATACCATCAACTATGGTATCCTTCTGGATAGGCTAGCGGGATTGGGAGTTGGAGGCACTGTGTTGTGGTGGTTCCATTCCTATCTCAACGGCCAATTCCAGAAGGTGGTGCTGGGGGACTATGGCTCTGTGCCATGGCAGTTATGCCATGGAGTTCCACAGGGGTCCATTTTGTCCCCCTTGCTATTTAACATCTACGTGAAACCGCTGGGATAGGTCATTAGGAGGTGTGGGCTGAGGAATTATCAGTACACTGATGATACCCAGCTCTACCTCTCGTTTTCCACCAATCCAGGTGAGGCAGTGGCTGTGCTGAACCGGTGCCTGGCCAAGGTAAGGGCTGGATGAGGGCCAATAAACTGAAGCTCAATCCAGAAAGATGGAGGTCTTGTTGGTGGGTGGTTCGGGCTTCGGGATGGGGGACTTGGGCCTTGTCCTAAATGGGGTTGCACTCCCTCTGAGGGACAGGGTTCGCAGCTTGGGAGTGCTCCTCGACCCTGAGCTGTCACTAGAAGCTCAGGTGATGGCGGTGGCAAGGAGCGCCTTCCTTCAGCTTTGGCTGATCCATCGGCTGTGTCCCTTCCTGGAGAATGACTGCCTGGTGACAGTGACACACGCGTTGGTAACTTCCCGATTAGACTTCTGTAACACACTCTACGTGGGGCTACCCTTGAAGACGGTCTGGATACTTCAATTGGTGCAGAATAGAGCTGCCAGGTTGCTGACGGGTCTGGGCGTTGTTCTCATATAACACCAGTTCTCCATCAGCTTCACTGGCTCTCGATTGAACTCCAGGCTCAATTCAAGGTGTTGGTTATGACCTATAAAGCCCTCAACGACTTGAGACCTGGTTATCTAAAGGAACCCTTGTGTCCCTATATGCCCTTCCGCCCCTTGAGAGCGGCAACAGATGCCCTTCTCCGGGAACCCTCCGTGAATGATATTAGGAGGGTGAGTACCCGGAGGAGGGCCTTCTCTGTGGTGGCACCCCACCTATGGAATGCACTCCCCAGAGAGGTCCGCTTGGCGCCATCGCTATTTGTTTTTCGGCACCAGGCCAAGACCTTTTTATTTAAAACTTATTTTAATTGTTAACTTACTATGGTATTTATAGGATTTAAAATTTTTAAGCCAAGATGCTACCGGGCTTTTTAATCTCTAATTGTATTAATTGTTATTTATATGCTTTAATTATGCTGTGAGCCGCCCTGAGGCTTTGTTGCGATGGAGGCGGCATAGAAATGTTTTAAATAAATAAATAAATAAATAAATGTGTATTCAGAATGCATTTGAGCAGTTTAAAAAAATAACTTGATGCTCAGACTAGAATCCATCTCATCTAGTATTTAGAGGAGGTCTTTAGAAGACTTACAGTTCCCTGTGTATAGAAGTGTGTTGGGAAATTGCAGTTGGTGCAAATTGCTGTAGCTCGACTGTTTCCTGGTGTGTACTTTGTAGACTACAGTATATTAGCCTTGCATCGATTCATTGGCTTCTGATTTGTTTCCAGGTCCAGCTGATAGTACTGATTCTTTCCTTCAAAGTCCTAGATAATTTGGAACAAAGATATCTGAAAGACAGACTCCTCACAAATGAACAAGTCAGTACCTTACATTCTCCTTGTCTATCCTTTCACCAAGAGAATCTAGGCCCCTTGGGACAGGGCCTTTTCCGTGGCAGCACGCCAACACTGTAGCTCTGTCTCTAGGGAGGCCAGATTGGCCTCATCTGGACTTGGCCTCAGGTGGATGTAAAAGATTTTGTGTTCTGCTTGGCATTTACTGGCTTTTAAAATGAGATTAATTCTCATTTTAGTTTAAGGAAAATTCTGAACTATTCATAAATTTCAAGCTGTTTTTTGGCAGAAGGGATTGTATGAGATTTTTTAAATGTCTGAATATCAGCTTGGGGCTTTTTGTCTCAGAGAGCTGATTCGTAAATATTACAATAACTCACTATATTTCCTTAGACCTACATCCCACTGTGTTACAAAGGGCTTTGTATCCTATATCAACATTAATTGTTGATAGGATAGTAGTTGTAGGCTTCCATATTAAGCACACTCACAGTTCTATTCTATGTGTGTCACTTAGAAGTCAGTCTCACTGAATTATATGGTCCTACTTCCAAGCACGTATAGGATGAATATTTTCTTTCTGTATGCTTTCTTTGAAGCATTCTTTCAATTTCTCCTGTTTGGAAGCTTCCTGACTTTTTATCTCTTATATAATGCTTTACCTCTCTTCCTCCAATAATACTTTTGTTTTGCTCCCTGTAGTGTACAGAGAAAAGAGAGAAAGATGCCAATATTGTATTTCATCAATATTTCAGAAGCAGATTATCTCTTTAAAAAGGCTTCATGAAATAGAGCCTTTCTTAGGGTGGAGTTACAGAAGAATGAGTCAAAAGTGTCAGTCCTGGCTTCGTTAAACATTAGTTGCTTTGAGGGTGGAGCTCAGCATGCATAAACATAATGCTCCAGAGACTAGCCAAGGTCCAAGGAGAGTGAGAACTCTTGGTAACTACCTGTTACAGTAAACTTTTGCCTACTTGATATAATTGAGCAGAATTCCATCCACTGCTCATCAGCAGCCACATCACAAAGCGCATCACTATTGAATGTTTCAAAAAGAAGAGTCAATAAAAAAGAATTCCAATCTGGTAAGTCCTCTCTTTTTCTCTGGATTTCATTTCTTCTCTACTGAAATGCTGTGTTTCAAAAAGCTGTGTGTATGTGAGTGTGTATCTGAGAGAGACAGAGATGAAATCAAGTTGAATGCAGCTATGGAGCAGGATACATTGAAAACTTAATTATACAAATGCAGTCAATGTAATTTGTTTTAATTCTCCAAAACTAATTAAAGGAGATAAGAAAACACTATGAATCTGTACCCACATTTAAGTAGCAACTGCAAAATAAAAATTCAGCAACATATTATTATTTTACTTTTCACTTCCATTAATATTATTTTGGGGGTGCTTCAGGACAGACAGTTCCTAGCGCTACCAATCAAAGGCTGTTCTGTTTTCTTCTCACAGTTCTGCTGTGGCAAGATAAGGGTTTGAAGACTCAAGGGAGGATTGCAAATGGAAACATTCTTGTCTAGACGGCCTACATAACAGGGCAATTGCAGAGTCAGAGCTATTGGAAGAAATATTTTTGATTCAGAAAAAAATAATGAAACTTGGATGGTGTTTGTATTTTCAAAATGGTCTCAAAACATCACCTTGAATGTTTAGTGGTTGCATGTTTCTTTAAGCTTCATATTGGTTAATTTAATTTCCTGAGTGACTCTATTTCCTATTTAGACAGAAATGGCTTCCGAAAAATCAAAGACACACATTAATGGAAAGGCTGCTGAGATGACTGTAACAGACAATGTTTCCGAGACTAAAAGCAAAAAGTAGGTATTTTTCTGCATTTCCAGCTAATGAATTCCTCTGATTTAGGCCTTGTAATGCTTTATACTTTAGAGGCAAAAGTTCTTTGGAAATGTGCTCCCTTACAAATCTAACTGGGATATTTTAGTGCCGGAGTAGGTAAAGAGGTGCCTGCAGGAAGCATTTGCTCCAGGATATTGTTCTTGATGCCGGCTGAGGCGCCTCTGCACTTTTTGAGGTGGAAAAAACATGTTTAAGCCAGCAGCTGCAATTGTTTCAGAGAGAAATGGAAGAGAGAAAGAGAAGGGATTAATGTGTTGACTGGTACCAGGAGGAGAGAAAGACAAACTTCGCTTTCACAGTGCTGCAGTTAACTTTGTTTCAAAGAGTTGCTTAGTGTGCTGCAGTGTAAACCCTACTTCTACTTTGTACTCAGCCCATAGGTCATGTTACTCCTTTGTAACAGTGGCAGCTGCTATGTGGCAGGTGGTGGCTGTACCCTAAAATTAGAAGGGTGTTCTGATTGTTTCACCACCATCAGAGGTCATGATTAGCCTTGGGTAATTCTATCTCAAGACAGGATATTCTATAAGGGAATGATTAACTTGTATGTACTTATATAACCAAGTTGGCAAGGAAGAAAATGGGAAATAACAGCCTGAGAGCTCCTGGGAAGAAATTGTTTCTTTTACATTCCCTGTTTCTTTATTGTCTCTGACATCTGGGGGAAAATAATTCAAAATGCTACGCAATGTTAATATGGTTCTCTTATTTATACTGAGCATAGGTTTCTGGGCTGCTGAGTCCTAGGTCGACTGAGTCTGTTAGGGGGAAATCCAGTGGGGATGCCCACAAGCCTCTGAATGCAGAAGTGTCTGAGGGCCTCCCTGGTCCTCTCATCCAGCAATTCAGCTAGATGGCCAGTCTCAGTGGTCTAACCATGGTGCCTTGGGTGAAGAAGGAAGGAGGCATCATCTCCCACCAGCCCTTGCCTCCTCCCCTCTTGCCCTTTAGCCCTACTCTGAGGTCACACTTAAAAAAAAAAAACCCTGAGAAATCTCTTTCTGCATTTATTCAGGAATAATAAGGAAAAGAAAGAGAAGCCTAAAATGGTAGGCCCATTTACAGTGGTAAGTTCTGCTCCATGTACGTATTGAACTTTAATTGATATACACATATATCAGCTTTTATACATGCAATGCTTATGATTGTTTAACAAGATTTGAGAGATTAGCTGTATGTTCCCAATCTCTCTCTCTCTTCTTCATCCAACCACTTTCTCTTGCATGCAGAATCTTTCATCTTTCCTCCTTACCAGCATTAAGTATTACTACAGTATAATATCTGCACCAACATTAACTATGGTTAGCTTTTATCCAGATTTCATAATCATATTTAAATCTCATTTAAAGCTAACTATTGAAATCATTTACTGTTAATCATGGATTAACATTGATTGAGATGTGACAGTGCTGAAGGAAGGTGAGAATTAAAATCAGGAGGAGAGAGTTTCCTATCACATGTTCATTTCTGGTCTCTTACAAGCAATTGACAGAGTGCCTCCATTATTTGTTATAACTAGGTTATGATGTCCAATATTTAAAAAGTCTGGTATGAGCAAGGACACATGTCTGACTGCTCGCTCCATTGTGCTTTTCTTCAGAAAGAGGGAGGGATTGTAGAACCAAAGTTAATTATCTTCATAGCCTTTGTTTTGAGTGTATATATTAATGCACGTATATGCCTTCTCACCAGTACTGAAATTCTTTTAAATCCGTCTATCTGCAAGACTTCCTACACCTCTTTCATAACCTATCCCAAAGTCAGAGTAGTGCAGAAGTGATAATAGTAGGAGAAGATGGCAGAATGGGTCAAGCTGCACCCGGTGAATGGTTGGGTTCACATGCCTTCACAGTTCTGCAGCTTTACCAGTGGGTCAGGGTATCATTGTCAAAAACCAGCAGCAGAAGCATTAATTATTCTAGAATTTCTAGCACAGATCTGGAATCAGAGGTTGGCATTCCTGGACAAAAGATGAAGCCCATACATGGCACAAGGGGAAAGAGGTTGCTAATATCCCCTGAGCTTAATGGTACTGCTACAACCATCGATACCTGTTGTGTTGCTGCGGGGAGAGTGCCAGCAAGCAGTGGGAATGCATAGAAGAAGAAAACAGCTCCCAAGGCCTGCTTGCTCTTCTGCCCTTGGTCTTTGGCAGCAGGGAGACTGGAACCAGAGGGAGAGGGAGAGCAGGTGGGAAATCGCAAGGAGATGTCCTCCAAGTCCAGGGCTGGCACTGTTCTATCAGACAGCACAAGCTGCTTTGTTCTTTTTGAAGTAGACAAACAACCTCATAGACAGCTTAATTGTCAGGGTGGCTCAGTTTAGCTTTCTGCCTGACATACAGGACAACATGGCTCTCCCTCTTACATGTATGGACATTTACCAGACTAGCAGTTGAATCTTGCTTCAGCACTGACACTGCGACCACAACGGAGGGCAGCGGGCTTGTTTAGGGGGCACAGGGCAGACTGCATGGCACATAAAGGTCTGTTCTATAATTTCCTGCTGCTGTCCCCCCCCCCCCCCCCCCCCCCCCCCACACACACACACAGACATCCCACATCCGCTGCCAGAGATAGCTGCCCTCCTCTGCCTGACGTTGGAGCTGGCCCTGTTGACAGTAACGGGATGTTCATGCCATGAAACAGCATGAACTTGGAACTTTCAATCTACAGTGGACAATTCAGTTCCTTTTATTGCTTAGGTACCAGTCACAGGTATTAACAAAACAAATTCGTTATGGAGCAATTGAGTCATCTCTATTTTTTGCTTCTCCGCTTTTGGCTTAGATCAAGTGTATTTTATTTATTTTTAAATTTGTAAAGTGCACCAATAGTCCAGTGTTGGGCTCTCTGGGCAGCATATGGACTGAGTACTTCCAAGACGCATTCAGTACTTTGTTGCTTTGGATCACAATGTCAATACTTAGTGGCTTCCAGGTAATACAAGCATGACAGTGCGTAAATTAAAACTTCTGTAGAGTTTGCTGCTGTTGCAACTTTGTGTACGTATTTTTGAAATAGTCTCACATAGGTAGGACTGATGGATGGATGGGAGACAAAATTATGTGCACGTTATGGGAGAAATTTCTTTTCAGATATGGATTTTCACATTTTCAGTTTCGTTATTCGGACTGCTTGGATAAACTGTTAATGGCATTAGGAATGCTCTTGGCTGCACTTCATGGAGCTTCCCTTCCACTCATGATGATTGTTTTTGGAGATATGACAGATAGCTTTGTTGGTTCTGGAATTAGTCAACCAGGTAAGAGCTCTATGGAGCAAGAGACTTTCTGAAATACAGTGGAAATTAGGAAAGATGCGTGTCCTCTGAGCAGTGGACCCCTCAGAAATCTACCATAAGCTACAGGTGTCTATGCAGCTAGTATAGGAGTATACCAAACAATGCTTTTTGGCCCCATGTTGACAATCTTACACTGACAGAGCAGGGGTACAGAACCACAGGCCTGAGATGTCTTAGTGAGTTGCTCTGGGAGCCTCTCCCCCCACCCCACCATCCCCATTTTAAAGGGTTGAAATGCCCCTCCTCACACGTAATTATAATATTTTGCCAATTTGTCCCTTGCCCCCTTTGTTTCTGCCCCCACCCACCACTGCAGTGCAAACCACAAGAGTCCTCTAGCATGGCTCTGGGGCTAAAAGGGTAGGATAGCAGTAGCATAAGAGCAATATTGCAACAAAGGAAAAAATAATTAATTGGTACCTCTTTTTAATAGTGTAAGTGTGTTAAACTGTGTGCATTGCTGTGTTTCTTTTATTTATTTGGGATTGTTAAATTATTGCTGCTTTTCTTGGATATCAGCAGTTTTGTCTGTAAAATGTTGCTAGAAAACTGGAATTAAGCATTGATCAAGCTCTTGACTGGCTGAGTTCCCTTGCTGGAAAGGGGTTCTGGCTGCCATGCGCATGCACTGTGTCCGGGTGGCCGTGCACACATGAGCAGCTGCCTGGTTGATGGGAACTCGAGCTCAGACAGTGAGGATGAGATTGTCGTGGAAACTCAGCATGTCCAGACAGTAGACCAAGGTCAGGGAACTTCTGGGGAGATAAGAGCGGGAGGAGCTGGCAGTTCAGGCTGATGAGAGTCAAGGTCAATCCACCCATGCAAGTGAAGAGATAGGGAAAAGGAGGAGGGCTTGACAGTGCAGGCTGATGGGAGCCCCAGTCTACCAATCTGAGGAGAGAAGGTGGAGCTGGAGGCTGGACATGTCTCGTGGCAGGGGCATGAGGCTGGAGAGCTCAGAAGTTTGTTGGACACAGAAGTCCCTTCTCCTGAAGATGTGACATGTTGTCAGATGATAGCATGGTGGGAGGTTCAATCGGTTGAGAAACAGGAAGAGCACAGGTGAGCACCGTTTCACAGTGCTCTACCCTTGAGCGAGATGTCAAAGGGGTTATAAAGAAGCAAGGGAATGATGGATGTTAAGGAGGACTCCGCATTTCACTCTAGGTGATCTCAGAGACATGTAGCAATGAAGTCTATTGGGAAAAGGAGTTCTGGAGTAGCATGATTACTCAGGAGGAGGACCCCAGCTCATGACACTGACTCCCCAAATACACCTGGGAGAAAGAAAGCATGGATTTTCTGCTGCAGGTCATGCAGTTGCACTGTCTAAATCTACCTCTGCCTGCATTGTTACTCTCTTGCCTAGTTCATGGGACAGGCACCCTAATGTCTTTTGGGTCATTATCATTTATTTTATTTCAATACTGTTCAATAGCCAACGCTCCCTGGGAGGCGAACAACAATTCATAAATACAATAAAATACAATATAAAACGAAGGAGTAATAGCATCATAAAATCAAATTAAAAATTAACTCATGCTTTAATGACTAAACAATTAAGACCAGTTCATAGTGCTGGGCCTGCTAAAACAGCTGACACTCCACTTGTGCTATTTGGAGTTGGCGAATGTCTCAGCAAGGAAGAGCAGGCCTAACCTGGTACCAAAAAGATAGCAAAGTGGGCACTGTGCAGGTCTCATTGGGGAGAAGTTGGGGGCTATCACAGAGAGAGCCCTCCTTGTGACCACCTGCTAAATCTCTCTTGGAGGTGCTCAGTTGGATTGCAATGCTAACCCACAAAACATTCATATTACTAAGGGTACATAAGGTTCTGCTCCTCTAAAGTCCTGTAACCTAAACTCTAAAAATGTGAGTACAGTTATTTTGAATAGGGAAATGGAAATTTCCTTTAAGATAGCCAGCTGTTTATTTTTTTAGGACAGTGTGTCTTTTCAGTTGTCATTGTTTTTCTTTTTCAAGAACCCTGTCTTTAATATTTGGTTGGTTTCTTTTTTTAATTACTACAGTGAATATATATATTCTCAGTGCTTTTTATGTAAAAAAAAAAAAAAAAAGGTGCCAGAACTCACGTCGCCGGCTGTAAGCGCGCGACCACACACACCAATCCCAAGCCGAGGAGCAGCAGAGCAGAGCAGTGTCCTGTCACTAGCAGATAGCAGACACAAAAGCAGCCTGCAGGCACTATGTTAATGATGTTTGCTGCTGATTTGCTACGATTCAAAATCACTTCGTAAAATCCATTGGAAACAAAGGTGCCGGAACACCGTTCTGGTGTGTTCTATGACAAAAAAAGCCCTGTATATTCTTATCAAAGTAAGAAACCTTGTCCTGTTAATGAAACCCTAACTTTCCAATGGAGCCAGATCATCATTTGAATTGATTAAATGGGAGAGAGATCTAGTGGAGAGGTATTAGTTTTGCCTTATTTTAATCATTGCTACATATCCTTTATAGCTGTTCAACTGGAAAGAAACTGTGCTCTAAGGTCAGAGCTGGGACTCAACAGTCTGAGCTCCCTCCCTCCACCGTGCAAGTTAGCATGGGAAGAATCACGCTGGATGTGGCTCCAGGGTTGGAATCTCTTCAGAGATAGGCTCAAAGGACTTAGAAGGCCGACAGTGGCCACCTAAGTCTTTTGCAGAGTGGAAGAAATGCAGAGGCAAGTGCCTCTGTGCCCTTCTCTCCTCAAAAGGATGCCCATGATCCTCTCAGTTTGGAGGGTTATGGGTTGCCACATTGAATCATGCAGTGAACCCTGCCAAGCACATTAAGAAATGACTCGTCGAAGACTCAGTTTGCAAACCTGACTGCAGTAGCTAAAAATATTTGTTAGCACTGGTATAGTTATATAAAGAGTGACCCAGAACAGAGAAATGTGTAAGACACAGAATGCTTAGGCTCAAAGGGTGGTTTTGAAGGCGTGATCCTATCCAACCCCAAAACTAAAAGGGATGCAGTGTTCCTTGCACAGAATGCACTGCCCATCCTAGATCATTATACATTTGATTTTAAAGCTTTTTGTGATTAAGAGTATTATCTATGTATTGTATAGATACAATACATAGATAATACTTGTGGGGAGGACAGGAAGATGTCAGGAGAATTGTTCAGATATGAACAGGATGCCACAGGATGTTCTGAACCTGTTTTTTAAAGTGCTACTGGTAAAGTGGCTGTGAGTGAGAACAGTAATTGATGGAGCTATACAAATATTAATGATTCCACATTGGCATCCACTTCCACACTGATGGAAGTACAAAACTATTAAGCGGAACTGGGTTGGTCGTGCTAGCTAGTTCCTTAAGACTGTCTTTAATTGTTTTGATGTTGTTTGTATTCCTTTTAGATAATGTATCTCAGATTACTCTTAGCCTTCAAGAGAACATGACAAGGTAACTTATGGGGGGGAGGGTTAGTTTCTCTTTCTCTCGCACGCACGCACTCACGCACAAAGAACTCTGCCGGTTCAAACCACATTCTTTCCTGTCTAGCATTTTGTTTGCACAGTGGTCAACCCCATGCATATGCAAAAGCCCACAACAGAACATGAATGCAATAACTCCCTCCCACTTCCATTCCCCAGCCACTGGAACTGAGAGGCAAACTGCCTCTGATAGCAGAGGTAACAACCATGATGACTAGCAGGCCTCCAGGAGTCTTATTCACTGTTAAGCTGTACAATCTCCTTTTAAAGACATCCAAGTTAGTGGCCATCACTATATCATACGGTAGCAAATTCATCATTATTATCCATTCTCCTTTGTCCTTTTCTTTCAATCAGCCCTGCATGTCCTACTGTTGAGGCTCATTGGATGACCAAGGTTCTTCTTTCTTTACAGAGTTTAGACCCGGCAAAATGATATTCATGTCCATCCTGTCTTTCCTTTTTGGTTTTCTCCTAAGCTAATAATCCACAGCCGTTATCATCTATCATCACAGGGAACTTGCTCCATTCCCTTGAGATTCTCAAGCATTGTGCATTATCCAAGATCCTTATTAATGTTTCCCATTTTAAAGGATGCATTATTTTGCTTAATATAACAAAGGAGGAGTTAACCTAGATAAAGAAGTATTACCACTATTATTATGTATTGAACTTGTATGCAGCATCCCTTAGCTATAGTTCTCTGAGCAGCTCACAATACAACAAAAATAAAATTCAGTTAACAATGCATTTCAATAATATGTAATAAAACATATATAAAAACAGAAAGCAACTAATAAGAAGGGGGACAGAAAAGTTTGACATTCAATGAATAAAACCATTTTTAACATCTTTTAACTAAGAAAGAATAAAATTTTAACTGCCAGACAACAAGATAAAATTGTGTGGCAGCTAAAATTCATAGAATGGCAGTAGCAATAATAACACAAATATAAACATAAAACCAAGTCAATACAACTTGTCAATGTAATTTTGGAAATAGAACATTTTCAATTGGTGTCTAAAAGAGATGAGAGAAGATGCCCGGTGGTTCCCTAACAGAAGTGAGTTCTACAAATGCACCATCCCATTTTTTTTTAACTTCACTGATCATTTTCTTATTTTTCCTCATTCATTTTATATACTGCTCCCTTTTTCCTCCCTTCAGGTCTTGTGTTGCGACGTCAGTATAATAGACATGCAGTAGTTTTGATTATAACTCATTATTCAGTGACAACCTACATTCAACCCATACTCTGTCCTTGAGTGTAGGTTTTCATGTTGTCAATAATTAAAACTTAGAAGCATTTCAACCATTTAAAAAGGTGGTAGGAATTTACATAAACAAGGTGACCAGCAAACAATTGGTGGTCTGGGGAAAGGGGGTGCCTTTTATATTGCCACCTATTAGTTATGATGGCTATATGCTATTTCCGGGATCAGAGACCGCCTGTCTCTTCACGTTGACCACCAAGAAACAACCACAGGAAACAGCTATTAGCCCCATATCCTGCTGTGAGCTCCCCATTGGCAGCTGGCTGTCCACTTTAGGAAACAGGATGCTGGACTAGATAAATGGTTGGTTGGACATAAGGGTGGTTCTTATGTCCTTTTTAAAGATAATATCTTTAATATGTATATTTTTATTTTACAAAACAATATTAACTGTTCCTACTGAACCTAGTTTCTACTTTATGGACGCAAATACAGCAGCTTTTCCTAAAACCAGTTTGTCTTAGTGTTACTGAAGACTGACACCAATGCTTCTCTTGCTTATGCTTCTGCGACATTGTACTTCCAGATATGCATACTATTACACAGGACTGGGATTTGCTGTTCTTCTGGCTGCCTATGTGCACATTGCATGTTGGACGCTTGCGGCTGGCCGCCAAATCAAGAGAATTAGGCAATATTTTTTCCATGCCATCATGAGGCAAGACATTGGGTGGTTTGATGTAAATGATGTTGGGGAACTAAATACTCGACTTACTGAGTGAGTATGTATTTCATGCTTGGTTAATGCATTTTCTTCAACAGGGAACCTGATTTTAATTTTGGGTACTACTGGCCTGATTAATTCGTTGTACAAAGCAGATGTTCTTATGTACTGGTAAGACTTTAGCCACTGAGACTTTAAAGAAAGCTCCCAGTATTGCTCAGATCAGTTTTAAAGAGAGAGAAGCAGCAAAGCTGCAGCTCTGAAGATGTGCACAGTCTGAACTGCAAATGTAGCAGTCGTCTTTGCCTTTACATGACAGGGAGGCTCAAACATTAGAACTGCCAAAGCAAAATGCATGTGTAAGTTTGATTCCATGTGCTTAGGACTCAGTATTGAAATTTATTCTCCCCTATTGTTTTAAATTAGCACAGCAGAACTAGGAAAGTTGTATTATCACCAATTGCTCTGTCGTGAATGGTCAGTTTACTGATCTTGCATAAATTTGACCTTCGCATAGTACAGCATTATTTTTTTCTTAAAGCTATCAGATGATATCTATAGTTCTGAATCACTTTGCAGGAAGAGAATTGTGAAGCTAAAGAAAATACCTGCTTGTTTTGGTAAAACATGCAGTGTATCTCTGGCATAATATGTATATTTTTATAGTATGTATGAATTCAAACCATGTTGTAGCAGAACCATCAGAAAATATTGAAAATGCATTTTAGTGTCCCTCAGTCCCTAAATATTATCCTAACCAATGTGCTTTAACTTGTTTTTAGCGATGTCTCCAAAATCAACGAAGGAATTGGTGATAAAATTGCAATGTTGATTCAGGGAGTATCTTCATTCGTAACAGGATTTATAATTGGGTTCATTAAAGGATGGAAGTTGACTCTCGTCATCCTTGCCATCAGTCCTGTTTTGGGGCTTTCAGCTGCTCTCTGGGCAAAGGTGGGTATAATTTTGCTGAAAGGTAAGAGCACACTGCACAGTCCCCATTGATCAGCTGAGAACAAACATGCAGTGGGGGTTGTTCCTCAGTTTCAGGAGGGACCACTATAAGGCTTGAGAGCTACCTGTAGGAGGAAAAGTCATGCAGCACTGGGTGAAACCTTCCTGGAGGTGGGCTGAGTAGCTCTGGTGGACTGGATTCGACCCATGGTCTCTTCATTGCTGGGCTCCAGTTCCTTGATCTAGAGAGTACCTTTCTACTACTCTCCATATGTTTTAGATATCACTTCCCACCTGCTCCAGCCAGCAGAGTCAATGTTCAGGAACCCTGTGAGGTGTAGTCCAAAACATCTGGAGGGTACAAGGTGGGAAAAGGCTGTACTAGTCAGTGTGTTGGCATAAATTGTTCCCAAATTTCCCTTGCTTCCTTTCTGATAGCCAGATACATGGTTTTTGGCAAGAAGTGCACTGGTAAAGGGAATGAAGCAAGGGGTAGTCCTCATACAGTATAATCTTGAACAGCAGGACCTCTTTTGCTTTCACACAGGTTCTTACTGCATTCACCAATAAGGAGCTTGCTGCCTATGCAAAAGCTGGATCAGTTGCTGAGGAGGTCCTGGGAGCAATTAGGACAGTGATAGCTTTTGGAGGACAGAAGAAAGAAATTGAAAGGTCAGGAATTGTTTTGCTATTGATTTTACACTGTGTTGTTCAGAGTAGCCAAGGAAACCGCCTGCAAGTCTGCCCTGCAGGAAAATTTGGTGGGCAGCTTGCTCACTTAGTCATTCTGTAACTAATGTTTGCTAGGATCTGCAGAACCCTCAGCCAACTCCCACTGCTGTACTCCTAAGACTCGGAGAAAGTGGCTGGGGATGTCTCTGCAATTTGTTCCATATTGGTAAATAATTGTAATTGCACACAGCCTAAGGCTGCAAATCTCTGTGCATGTTTTCCTGGAAGAAGGTTCCATTGAACTCAATAAGGCTTATCTCTGAGTAGCATGGATTTCACCGGGCAGAGCAATCCTGCGGCTGTTAGTGTTGAGAGAGCCATAGGATTACAGGGGTCTCCCAGTTTCTCTTGCAGCTGTCATGGAGAGAACCATACTTCTATGTCTCAAGGGTGGGTGCAAGAACAACCTTGGAGATGGGTGTTTGGGGTATTCTGCAAGGTAGGGAGGAGAAGAGGCTGGTGCTGCCAAGCTATGACACATAATGTATCCTGGTGGTGGCTCAACCTCCTCCTGCTGCACTTACATGGCCCAAACTGGCAGCTTAAGGGCTTTGCAAGTGGGAGGACCAGAGATGTGACCTTCCCCTTTGCACTTCTCCCATCCTGCGTAGGATGCATACAATCCTTCGAGTTCAGAGGGCTATTGGCTCTGAATCCCAAAGAAATTGTGCCTTTAAGAGTTATGTCCCAGTGGCTAACTTTGTACATTCTTACTGTATGCTGTCCCTGGGAAGATAGAGGTGGTTCACCAGTTTTTAACCATCTCCCAAAGCCCCAGGATCACCAGAAGACATAGAGAAGAGAGAATCATTTAGTTAGTAGATGGTCATGGCAGCATTTGCTTGCCACAAACTTGCTCATCTTCTTTTCTTTGGATTGAATGAACTGCATACGTTTCTGTTAAAGAACAAGTAATTGTTGAAGAACAAGTAGAATAAGTGATCAATTAAGCAAGTACTGAAGGATCACTTTTTGAGTAGTTCTTTATTTACAGGATTTGTATACTGCTCCATATTCAAGGTGCTGGTTATTACCTATAAAGTCCTTAACGGCTTGGGATCTGGATACCTGAAGGAACGCTTGTGTCCATATTTGCCCTCCTGCCCCTTGAGATCGGCAGCAGAGGCCCTCCTCCGGGAACCCTCCGTGAAAGATATTAGGAGGCAAAGTACCCGGAGGAGGGCTTTCTCTGCAGTGGTGCCCCATCTATGGAATGTGCTCCCCAGAGAGGTCTGTCTGGCGCCATCGTTATTTGTTTTTCGGCACCAGGTTAAGACCTTTTTATTCCAGCAATATTTTCATAATATTTTAATATTGTCTTTTCTATGTTTTTAACTGCAACCAGTGTGGGTCAGGAATTTATTTATGTTATATTTTATGCTGTAAGTCGTCCTGAGGCTTTTTGCGACAGAACAGCATATAAAAATTTTAAATAAATAAATATCTAAGCAGATTCCAGAGTAGTGAATTATATTAAGAACAACCATACACAATAAATGAACTGAGTATTGTTTTGTTTTAAAGGGACAGTAGCAAACATTGATAATTAAAATGGAAAGAAAATGTATTTTGCTGTCCAATGCAGACTAATTTAACCATCTTGCTGTTCTTCCTTTAGGTATCATAAAAATTTAGAAGATGCTAAAAACATTGGAATAAAGAAAGCTATTACTGCCAATGTTTCTATGGGAATTGCTTTCTTATTAATATATGCATCATATGCATTAGCTTTTTGGTATGGAACTACCTTGATAATAGATGAAGGGTATTCCATTGGAAAAGTACTTACAGTAAGTGTTAATAAACAACTGTACAATTTTCTTTTTTCCAGCAAAATGTCCAAATTCAGTATTACTGAAAGATTTTTATGATGCTAAAATACATTTACAAATTTATGTGCATACTTGAAGCTGTGTCTTTTCTCACTCACATGAATCATAATATAATTACATCTGTAAAGCCTTTGTGTTTTACTCAGAGGGCTTTCCTGTATGGAGCATTTATCAAGCACGGATTATTTGCAATTCATGGTTGTTTACAAATTCTGAGAATAATGATATGCCACAAAATTTTGGCTTTTTTTACAGCAGGGAAAATGCAGCATTTATCAAAGTGTGGTTCCTCTTGCCTATTTGCACTATTCTGCTATATCACAGAGGCACCTAGAGAATATGTTGTGGAAAACCAAGGAAAGAAAATCTAATGTGATGCTCCAATTTCAATTCTGTCCCAGAAGTATACTGAAGATAACTGCTAATTAACAGTCTCTTGTCAGAGCAGGAGTCAGAAGATCAGGATTCAAATGCCCTCCCAGCTGACAAGTCAGCTGGCTACCAGATCTTGGGCCAGGACTAGCCTGTCAGCCTATTTTATTTTATTTTATTTTATTTTATTTATTTTTCGATTTATATCCTGTCTTTTTCCTACAATGGGCTCAATAATAGTATTGTAGAGAATGAGGATCCAGTATAGGGGAGGCACTGCAAGAACTGTGCAGTGACCCTTGGAGAAAGGAAATGTAGCATATCTTTCCATGCAAAGTAAGCGGCAATTAAGGCTGAATTCAATCGTTTAAAGAATTCTGTTGGGATGTTGTACCTCTACTTCAAATTTGTTTGCAATTCCAAACTGGTCAGCAACTCCGATATAGAGCTCTAACAGGACTGGCTTAAGACATTTGAATTTCTAAGATCAAGGGTGTTTCTGGGTGAATGGCTGCAACCATTTCTAGTTATAATGTATTGTGTAGCTATTATGCTTTATCCTTCTTTCTTCTTGTGACAAAACAAAGCACTAAGATGGAAGTGGTGGTAGGAAAATACAGAAGGGTTGCAGAGTAAAGACAATGACATCTGGATCACCTGTAAAATCCCTTCCCATTAAAATAATCCAGTTAGGATTATTAGCACACACACACATGTTTACTAATTAATACAGGGCACATTCCCTATGAAATCATTTAGCATAAGGAATCACGAAATTTGTTGGCAGTTGGCTCAGGACAGGCAAAAGTGCTTCTTCACATCATAATTAAGTTGCAAAACCAGCTGCTGCAGGATGTAGTGGTATCTATTGGCATTTCAAGGTGATCAGAGCCATTCATGGAGGTTAGTTCTACTAGCTGAGATTGCCAAATTGCGTCTTCATGTTCAGACTCAATATGCAACCCAAATACCAGTTGGCAGATGGGCCAGATAGCAATCAGAGAGGGCTATTACCTTCCCATCTGGCTTGTGGGCTTCCCAAAAACATCAGGCTAGCCATGGTGGTAAACAGGATGTTGAAGTAGATGGACTTTTGATCTGCTCCATCAGAAATGGTCTATTGTTCTTGAGAAATGTCGGGAACTGCGGCAGGTAGCCCTAGGCCATTATTTGGCTCAGTGTCCTATTGGTTTGCTCAGGAGCCCTCTCCAGAGGCTCACACACCATGCATCAGATGTCTCTAATACTCCAATCTGTACCTCGTAATGGCTTTTGGCTTCTACCATCCTGAAGCAACTGCTCCACTTTGCCTTCAGTGGGCCTGCACAGTTTGGGAACGTACCTTTGGACTCTTTTGATTATTTGTCCATTTCCGTTGCTTTGACCTTCCCTAGTGCAAGTCTATATTTAATTGACCTGATTGCTCAATGCCCAGGAAGTTGTCTTCCGCCTTCCTTAATCTGCCTGAGGTTCAGCTCCCACTGGTGTAACTACAACAAGTGTGTCCTGCCTTACCCTCTGGCCCCACGCTTCTGCTTCCTTTCTTTGTTCAGCCAAGCATTATGTCAATACAGCCCTCTTGCCAATTTCCACACCAATTCAAGTATTTAGGCAAGACAAAAGAAATTGTATGTTATGTTTTCGGGAGGCTCCACATATCTCCCCCTTACAGACTAAGCGCACTGTGAAAGGGTTTGCGGGCAAGCCACACAGTGTTTTTCAATTTCCCCATCCTGTATTTTTGCACGCCAAGTGTTGGAGCCTGTTTTAACAAAATATGAATATATATGAAGTTGCTCTAGATTCCATTAATAACACTTATAGACATAGGAGCTTTTTTGTTGATTTTTTCCTCTCTGTTGATTTAATTGGTTGTAGTTTGAAAAGCTAGAAAAGGGAGCAAATGAGTTCATCCCAAGATATGCTTCCTCATTTCCATTGGCTGTTGAGCTATCAGGCACGTTTGTTGGATTGGTAAAATAAGGAGGGGGTCCATGGCTGCTGCAAAAGAGCCTTGAAGGGGCTACGGGAAGAGATCATGCTTCCATTGGGAAGGAGGTGGTACAACTCACAGCTTAAATGTCAAGGGCAGATGAACAAGAGGGCCAGCAGGGAGTCAGCTGGCCTCCAATACTGTGGGAAGCCAGAACATGCCTGGAAAGAACAGGAAGGGGGAAAGTGTAAGACTGCACCCAGAGTGAGGAGTCAGTTGGCAAAGGAAGTATAAAAAGACTGGCCGTGGAGTTACAAGAATTGCCTTAAAGGTGAGGGCTTGATCATTTGAGTTAGGAACTTAAGCTACAGTACTCCAGGTGCAGGCTAGACACAAGGAAGAATTTCCTGACTGTGAAAGCAGTAGGACAGTGGAACCAGCTGCCAAAAAACCTTGTGTGCTCTTCCACACTAGAGACATTCAGGAAGCAATCAGACAGTTATCTGAGTGGGATGGTATAGCTGGCATTCTGCCCTAGCAGGGGGTTGAACTCAGTGGCCTTTTTGCTCCTTCTGTCACAACTGTTCTATGATTCAGTCCAAGATCAACTTCTTTTCATGAGATCATAATGTATTGATGATCTAGCACAAAGCTTGTTTCTTTTGTTGTGTATTTCTGCAATACATTGAATCTGAATTTTAAAGTTGCCCTTGCTTGTTTGCATTACCATCATAAAGTAAATAGTTGGAAGATTGTGGCTGTACTTTCCTCTGAAAGAAGAAAGGGAGAGATGCCTCTGCACTAAGATTAGGTGGAAGGTGCTTGGGTTGGTGGCTGTGAGATGTGCTCTGAAACTTAGATATTGGCACAAGTTTCTGCTGTGTAGGTTGCTTTTAAAGCTTTCATGTAGCAAGTGGCACCAAGTTACCAAGGACTCCCATATGGCAAAGCGTAGCATGGCAGTTTAACCAAAGGTGGTACAAAAACATGAAGGTGCAATGGGACTTTTTATCTCATCAATATCTTTAAATACTGGAAGTTTTTCCAATTGATTTTAATGGGATGTTAACAAGTCAAACAATTTCTGGATCGCATTCTTTATTCCTAGACCTAATTATCTCAAAAGAGAGTGCCTTTAGGTGGCAATGTATATAACCTCACTTACTTCAAAATGAGGTAAGGCCTGTGGTTCTAAGGCTGCTTGCTTTCTTTCTGTGGCGTGGGACCCTACATTTTTTTCCCTGAACATCCCACCATAAAATGCCAGTGTATGAAATTGTGAGTTGTCTGTGCAAGTGCAAATTAATCAGCCAAATCGCAGAAAGAAAGGGGAGTGCATTGCAGGCAAGAGTACCTTTTTTTCTTTTTTAAAGAAATAAAAAAGATGCTTTTCTCATACTCTTAAAAAGAGGAGAAAAGTAAGGGTGCAATACTATATTTTAGACTGGAAAGGGGCCACATGGTAGCTGGAGAATGCTGGGAGATGTAGGACTTTTCTGTCCAAACAAGCACAGCACTGAATCCAAAACTGCAGCGGATGGGGGCACAATTACAGCAATGCATGTTCCTTTGAAATGAGCTTGTATTTCCACTAATTTTTTCTTGTATTTCCACTAACTTTGTTACGGCTGCTTTGAGCTTGTTCCCTGGATAAAAGGGCTCTATGGAGAGTGTTCCTTTCCTCTCAGTCTTTGGTACATACATTTTTCTTTTGGACTGAGATTCAGCCACCTTCCAGCAATATGATAGTGAACTTATTTCACTAATAAGGAATTCACATTCACAAATATGCTTCTTTTTTTTTGTTCTGAAATTGTTTCCTTTCAGGTCTTCTTTTCCGTGCTAATTGGAGCATTTTCCATCGGTCAAGTGACGCCAAACCTAGAAGCATTTGCTGCTGCAAGGGGAGCTGCTTATGCAATATTCAATATCATAGACAATGTAAGTATCCTTTCCAGAGCCATGGCTTGACATCACAGAGAGCCAGGAAGTCTGAGATCTGTTACATGTTTGTAATCCACCCTGGCCAGGATCCCAATCCCACAGTGTGACCCGCTCCACTGCCAAAGAGGTCTCTGGGCAACTCCCAGTGTGACAAAACACACCAGAAATGAAGAGAGCTTTTAACAGAGGTTTCTGATAAAAGCCAAGTCGAAAATCCCCTGGGAATGCCCAGACCCCCTGAGTCAATGTGTTCCACTTCTTTGAATCCCAGCCATTATATCTATTGCTCATGGCCTTTTTCTAGTTCTTGAGGAAAAGCTATATAAATGGAAACAGCAAGGATCAGGAGCTGTAGGATGCCATCCTATGCATGCTTAGATAGAAACAAGTCCTGCAACTCCCAGCATTCCCTGGCCAACATCTTCTCTTCCAAGCTTGCATAGGATGACATCCTGAAAAGCCAACGTTTATTAGCCAGGCCATGTGAGAATAGAGCTTGATTTGCCTTTTTCTGCCTTTGCATGGTCAATTGGGATCACTCTTCTGAATATAAAGAAGGGTGCTAATTAAGAAAGATCATGGGGCTCCAGGTTACTTATGGACACTTTGGTGCCTACCAAGCTTCCTACCCTTGAATTATTTTCAACTTCTTTTAGTCTTAAAACAAACAAACCCTGGGAGATCCTCCAGCACATTGTACTTAGATGCTTGGAAAAGTTATTTTTCCTTCAGTTGTACCAGTTTGACTTCTGGGAGGTGCACGGTCTATGACCAGCTTTGTCCATCAAGGCAGCTCTTTTATGAATGGGCAGAGCAGCCATTTTGTAAGAGTTCCCACGACACTCTCCAAATGTCCAGATATGACCATCAGCACAGAAAGTTCAGGGGACACCCAAATTAGGGACTCCTTTGACTGGCCAAATGACTGGGGGCAGTATGTACCTCTGTGTACAATGATGATGGCTAAAACTAGATGCAACATTATATATGTTCTTTCATTTAATATGTTGGTTGTTTTTAAAATGCAAATTATCACCCAGGAGGTGATAATGATCAGGGTTTCTCTTCAAAAACCCTATTGCACGTACGGAATTGGAGGCCAAATCTTTGTGATTTGATAGCCCAGTATGGCTGGACCATTCGTTATAAGTCACAGGCAGGATGGAATTGGACAGGCACAGTCTGTTGGAATGCCTGAATGCTACTGGTGTAGAGAGCAAAAGCTGTGAAACTCTACGGGTCTTGGCCATAGGAGCTTACAGTCAAAGAGTTTTCTTAACTTTCAAGCTGCAGGGAAATTAAACTGACCAGATTTTATTTGTATGTCATTTCCTTCTATGTAGCAACCTAAAATTGACAGCTTTTCAGAAGCAGGCTACAAACCTGACCATATTAAAGGCAATCTGAATTTCCAAAATGTGCATTTCAATTACCCATCAAGACCAGATGTCAAGGTACTGTGAGTTAAACTGATACAAATTTTCACTGCTCTTCTTTAACCCTTAACTGTTTCTTTTTACATTTGTAAGGGAAAATCAGCTACATAGTCCAGTGTTTAAAATGTGTGATTAAGGTTATTTGTCATTAGGGTTAACTTGTCTGCTGTAATTATTCTTGGGACCATGCCCTATCAGAGCTGAAGCACATTTGAGGCCCACTGGCTCTCCTACTGTGGGAATGTTGGAAGACTTAGGAGGGACATGTTTCCAGGTATAAAGATTGGATTGGATTGGATTTGGGCATTCCACCAACTGGTCCATTTGTGCGAGTTCCTGAGCCAAGAGGGCAGCTGCTCATAAGATACCATGTCAAAAGATACCGGCAGAAATTTTCTTCTTCCACTGAAGTTATGACCAGACCCCAGGACTGCAAATAGTGTTGGTCCTGATTCTTTAGGGCAAGGGTGGGTAGAAGGTACATCTCCAGATGTTTTGGACTTCAGCTCTTGTAATCTTTTCCCAGAATGGCCAATAATCAGGAATTCTAGATTGTTGAAATCCAAAACCTTAGGAGATCTTTCTGTTGACTTTTCTTCCACAGGTCCTCTCAACTAGATTGCTGTAATGGGGTTTCATGTAACAGTCTGGGTGGTGCGAAGATGGTAAAGGTCCACTATGGGAAAGGGTCATAACTGTAGCAGAACACATGCTTTATCTGCAGATGGTTCCAGGTTCAATCTCAGGTATCTCTAAGTAGGACTAGGAATAACTTTTGCCTGAAACCCTGAAGAGCTGTTACCCATCGGTGTAGCCCTGTCTTTTTCAGCCTGATGCCCTGGCTACAGGCAGCCCCACACAGCATGCCCAATAGTCAGGAATGCTGGAAGATGTAGTCCAAAACATCTGGGACTGGGCGGGCACTAGGTTAAGAAAGGATGAACAAGGTGGACCAATGGTGCATCTCACTAGAGACAACTTTCATCATTCCTAGAAACTATCTGCTAAGTAAGAACAGGCTAGTTTCACCTGCAAAGGCAAATGTACAAGTCATCTTTATGTTGGCATAGATCAGCATTCCCCAACCTTGTGCTCTCCAGATTTTTTGGAAAGTAAAAACTCTGAGTTTTCCTGACCATTGGTTATGTCTGTTGGAGTTTTGGAAGACACTGGGTTGGAAAAAGCACAGAATTTAAACAAATTTCTAAGATTTCAGTGTGAATCCACTCAGAAAGGTAGCAAGCTTCAGTTCAGTGTAATTGAAATGTTCAATTTCAGTGAAATTGAAATTACTATTCATTGGCTCAGATAAGCGGCAATGATAAGCTGAAAACTTTGGCCACATCTGTGCTGTAAGCTGTATTACATTTCATTGCTGGGTTTTGGGTGTTCTGAAGTTAATCTTGGCTTCCTTGGTGGTGTTGCTGTTGTTTTAAAGATAGACATGCTTCTCCACAGAGTAGTGGATCTTCCAGTCTGAATAAATGCAGTAAGAGCTACTCCAAGGCAATTGCCAGTATTTTTGCCAAAATAGCATGTCGTAGCTGATCCTATATTGAGTATGTTCCATTATTAACCTTATTTCTCTTTGAACTTGCATCACAAATGTGATTTCTGCAGGCATGGATACTGTGCAATTTTGGCAAGTGGAATATATTTGACGATGGCTTGTGACATGCCTGTCTGTTTCCTCCTACAGGTTTTACAGGGCTTGAACCTGAAGGTGAACAGTGGCCAGACTGTAGCACTCGTAGGCAGCAGTGGTTGTGGAAAAAGCACAACAGTCCAACTGATACAGAGGTTTTATGATCCTGAGGAAGGCATAGTAAGAACCTTGACCAAAGCCTGTGAAATGCTTGTTATGTTAAACACTGGCATTAGATGCCTCAATATAGTTGACTTGTTAGGAAAGTATGTGCAAAACTCAGTTATCCTGCTTCAGCCATTATTCAGTGTGAATAATGTGGAAAACATTATTTTGCTCCAAAATTCCACCCAATATTTCAAGTTGGCTTGAATGGAAGGGTTGTAAATGTAAGGAGCAGATTTTATTTTTAGTTATATTCTGGTTAAAAAATTCACAGTGGCTTAGAAAAAATTCTCAGAGTTCATAAAATGCAATAAGAAACCAGTTCAAATTATTAAAATTTTATACATTTAAACTAAGAGGAGGATAAAATGTTTTGGCATAAAAACTGGCAGGCAGAACTTTAACCAACAAACAACTCAGAAAAAAATAAAAAGCTTTTTTTTAATGTTTCCTTTATTGAATATTAAACAAACAAAAACAAACATTTGGAAGCATGCATTTAACATTATCTATATTCTTTTCCTCTCCCACCGCTAGATTGAGTTACATAAAATAAAGTCTGAGGTCCTTCAGGATGCATGTTGGTTATAATAAAAAGGTCTTGATTTGTTATTTAAAGTTTAAGAGAAAGGGAGCCACCAGACTTTCGAGGAAAGAAAGTTGCACAACCCAGTTAGCACAATAGAAAAGGCCCTATTTATGCTCCATTGGAAAATGAGGTTACTCACCAAGCAAGCTCTCAAAAGAAATGGTTGGCAAGTCCGGGAGCTGAAGTACAGCGGGCTTTCCTTCCTCCTGGCTCTGCAATTCCAGCTGTCCCTGGCCCCACCTCCACCACGGACAACGACCCTCTTGGATGCTTTGTTCCACTTTAACATGGCCAGCCCTGCCATTTTTATTTCATTTTGCTCCTCTACCTCCCATTGGGTAAGGTAGCTAGAGTAGTTTATGGGATAGCTAGAGTAAACAGCCTAAGCATAAGCCCATTATGGAATGAAAATACAGATATAAGCATTCGTAAGAAGTGTGTTTATGTTGGTCAGCAAATATATAGGCAACTCTCCTTGGATGGAATTTGATAAGATATTTGAAGGGCTTTCACACAGGAAATAAATGGAAGCCAAGGTGGCATAATATCTTCCCATAAAGTGCATTCTGCATGCATGATAACCTTCTGACTTTTATTTCCTGCTTTCCTGTTCTGATAGTTTGCTTATATTTACCTCATTCATAGAAATTGCTGCTATATGATTCTTTTTTCATTCTAGATCACCATTGATGGTCAGGATATCAGGACCCTAAACTTGCGGTATCTGAGGGAGATTATCGGTGTGGTGAACCAGGAACCGGTGCTGTTTGCAACCACAATTGCCGAAAACATTCGATATGGTCGTGAAGATGTCACCATGGAAGAAATGGAAAAAGCTGTCAAAGAAGCCAATGCCTATGACTTCATCATGAAATTGCCCAATGTGAGAAATTAGTATCTCGTGCATGTTTTGTAGTTCAGGGAATCTAATGCCTTACGTGCCAAAACTCTGATAGATAAATATTGCATGGGAATGAAGCTACACTAACCTTCTTAAATCTGGTGCCCTTCGGATGTGTTGGACTACGACTCCCAGCATTACTGACCATTGCCATCCTGGCTGGTGCTGATAGGAGTTGAAATCTGAAAGGCATCAGGTTGAGGAAGACACAGTTTTCTCTAACAAAACAACCACCATTTGTGGGAGAGGGCTGAAATCTGAAAAACTCCGTAAAGCCCTAAAACAGGAAGTCCTGATTTATCTTGCACCATCAGTGCTTTACACAACAACATACAAAAAGGAAGCAATTCGTCCATGGAGCTGAAAATTGACACCAAGGTTTGTGGCTGCAAGATCAGTGGAGCAGGATCTCTGCCCTAGATTTCAGTCTGAGCTGTCGAAAGCTATCCATGGTGCTGAATCTGTTTGGAAGATAGGGCTCCCTACCGTGTGTGCTCATTAGAAGGTCAGTCTAAAATCTGGACTGGGCACACTGACCCGCTTACATTGGAGCAACCAGCCTGCATTGAAATTAAGCACAAAGAGTGACAATGGGAAGAGGGAGAAAGTTGAGGGTGAGAGCGGAAGACCATGCATTCTCTTCAGTGACTCATGGTTAGGCCTGTCCACCCTACTTGTGCAACTTAGAAGTGAATGGGAAATTTTTAAAAAAGACCAACAGGTATGGAACACAGAGAATTTTCTGGAAGATCCCAGCAGCAGCAGCATTTACTGGTCTGGATAGGTATCGATAAATCCATGCATGTGTTTCTGTCTTGCAGAAGTTTGACACAGTGGTGGGGGAAAGGGGGGCCCAACTAAGTGGAGGACAGAAGCAGAGGATCGCGATTGCCCGGGCCCTTGTTCGGAATCCCAAGGTCCTGCTGCTGGATGAGGCGACGTCCGCTTTGGATACTGAAAGTGAAGCTGTGGTGCAGGCAGCACTGGACAAGGTCCGTCCTCATCTGCAGGCCTCATATCAGGGATGGGCTATGGATGTCCTCTGGGTGCTTTGGCCTGCAATATGCCTCAGCCAGCATGCTCGATGATGGGAGCATAATGGGAAGTGTAGACCAAGCCATGTGGAGGGCCCTCAGTTTCCCTGACTTATATTGTGGGCATTTCATTGTCCAATTCAGTAGTGAGGTCCAATTCAGTGAACGTTCAGCGTGCTGAAGTTCTCTCAGCAGGGCTTTCCTGCTCACTCCTGGAGAAAGAGTCCCTTTCCTGAGGGCTCTGGATCCTTGCAAAGAGCTTTAGTACAGGCTGTGTGAAGCAGTAGCCAGACAGGACCACCTCCAGCATGCAAGGAGCTGTGCTGCATTTGTACAAAGCTTTGCTAGATTCAACTAGGATGGCCACTTACTCACTGAGGAAAAAAGAGGAGAAGGAATGCTTTACCAAAGTAAAAGAGCAAGAGAGGACACTGCTTTGCATAAAATGTGCATGCGCTAATTGACGTGTATAGATGCAAAGTATAATAGATATTGGGAATAAGACTGTGACCAGATGTCTGTAGTCCTGGTGTTGACTGCTGATGGGCAGACTGAAGGCCCCGGTGCCCTTCCTTCTGAGAAAGCTTGACAGTCCCCTGAACAGAGAATTCCTGTGAAAAGAGGACTGCCCCCTTTGAAATAAGATACATGCCTGCCCTCAATGCAGCAAGCAGCTTAAATTAGTTTTAAAAACAAATACTACCCTGCATCCTGTGTGTGCATTTCTTCTTAGAAAAGACAATTTTGAAAGTTAAACCAAAACTATGGTTTGGGTTGAAGATGGACTGTCATCCGAACCAATAAGCAGTACTTACAGGAGATCCTGATGGATTTTCTGAAACAGTCTAGAAGAAGATTCCTAAAAGCTGCTGCCTGATTCCTTTTAAGGACCAAAGCGTAAAAAAGGATGGCAACAGCCCCTCTTCAGGATATTGGAAGGGAGAGAGAAAATTAGTTAAACATTTGGGTTAATTACTTGCTGTGCTAGGCGTGCTCAGGAATGTTCCCAGTGGAGGAATGTTTTCCTATTAACAGAAATAAAAGATTCATAAACATGATAACAAGGTAGTAATTAGGGTTTTTTAAAGCACTGAACTAATGAATACTCAGTGCTGCATTTTAAGAAGGGATTGGAACACAACCAGTTGCCTTGCACAGACTCATCTAGCCTGGCACTGCCAACACTTATTGACAGCAGCTTGCCAAGATTCAGGCAGAGGTTTCTCCTGCTCTACCCAGAGATGCTGTGGATGAAACCTGGGACCCGCCATGAGCACAGCAGGTGCTCTGAGCTGCAGCCCCTCTGTTGGCTAGCTGTGAAATTCTTCCCATCGTTTGCCCAGGCAAGGCTGCAGGCCACATTGGTGATGCGCGTTATCAGATTACAAGTGTGAGTGATTCAGGTTTGTCAGCCTGATCAGCCAGCCCTTCTGCTCCTGGCCCTGAGCAAATCAAACCCTCTTGCCAAGTTGCAGTGCAGTTGAATAATCATTCAACTGGCAATGATACCTTATATCCTGAAAATGCTGGGGACCAGTGTGTTTAATGCAATGGCACACAAATGAACAAAGGAAGAAGCCCTGAACATGTGCAGAGTGCCCCTCTGTTGGGCAAAGTTGCAGGGCAGAAGGCATCACTGTGAGATGCTTGCAGGTAGAAGGGTCAGATTCAGTGCTGAAAAGCGGCATGATTTGCATTTGGACAATTCCAAATTTTGCCCAGTATCTTTTTGTTAAGAAAGTAAGGTGAATTTGTGATGTGTGTTAATTGTGCGATCCTCAAAGAAATCCCCTTGACTTGTCCTTTTAGGTCAGGGAAGGTCGCACAACGATCGTCATAGCCCATCGTTTGTCTACAGTTCGAAACGCCGATGTTATCGCTGCTTTTGAAAATGGTGTCATCACAGAGCAAGGGTCTCATAGTGAACTAATGGAAAAGAGAGGAGTTTATTTCAAACTTGTTAATATGCAGGTAGTCATTCATTTACTTCTTTTTTGTGCACAATCAGTTCTCTTGAACTGTGTGTTCATTATATTTATACCTGCTTTTCTTTTAGTGGGGCCAAGAAGTTGTACATGGTTCTTATTTGTGGTCTGTGTGAATTACCCATATGGCCTTTGCATTTGTGGGGAGATGCAGTTTGGGAAAACTTCCTGCCTGTTCCCTCAGTTCTTTGACCACCATTGTGGTTTCCTCATAGGGAGTGTTGCTCTTTGCATGTGAGAAAGCACTGAGGTTAGCCAAAATCCCTTTCTATCATTATGCGTTTCTTATTGTATCATTTTTGAATGCCTGACTATCAGTTCAAAGCAGACTGTACACTTGGCCAAGTGGCCCTCTCCTTAGTTCTTAGGTAGGGACTTCAACCCATGTTCAGTAAGGGTTGGGGAGATTCAAAACCTTTTCAAAGTGTCTGTTCCCCATTTCAGTCAATTGAAACTGAGTTTCAGTCAGAAGATGAAGATGAGCCCAGTTCCCCAAAACACACATCAGGTGAAGTATTCAAAGACTCCCTACCGAATGGATTGAAAAGGCGTTCAACTCGCAGGAGCGTCAAAAAGCCAGAAACACAAAATGAAGGCCTTGAGGTTCAAACTGTTCAACCCGTAAGTGTCTTAGCTTTAAACCTTCATGTTTCAGTTGCAATGATGCTAATATGGTAATTATGAAGGTGGAATTTACAGCAAAATGTTGCAGTATAAATCATGCCTGTTCACTGATTCAGGGCACAGTCCTTTTTAAACATAAGCCTTACAGCTCACAGTGTGATGTAGCATGCTTGAAGCTCGAGGGCATGTGTATATCCAAACATGCATGACATTGTGCCTCCAGCCAGCCAGCCAAGCCCGTGATACACCGTTCTGTGCCCTCTCCCACCTGGTTTTCCATTCTTTCCCTGAGCAAATCAGCATTCCATGTCCCCTGAACATGCCCAGTACTCACGGCGCTGCTTTTGTGTTCCAACCCCCACGCCCAGTTCTCCTGCCTCCCACCTCTTCTGATTCTTTGCACTTCTACAAGCCCTGCGGTTTCCCCAGGCCTGCTGAGACCTCTGCTGATTGGTGCCATTTCAGCTACATAGCGATGGCAGTTACCGCTTGAATGTGGCTCAGGAATACTCCCTTTTTGTCCTAGGACAAGCATGTACAGGTCCTACTCTATCTGTTGCAGACTGGTTGTCTTTTCTTCCCTGTTATGTTGTGCTTTCTTTCTTTCCTATGCAAGTCTCTCACTACTGATTTTCTGGTTTTCCATCTTCCTTCTTATGCTTTTCATTGTACTATAACTTCAGGAGCTGCAGCTTCTTTATTAGAAGTGATCCCCACTTGGTAGCAACAGAACAGCAGCAAGCAACATTGGTTCCCTCCACCAACTTTCGTGGCACCTACTGAGGTAGCCTCCCCCTCCTGTGTGAAAACAGGCTGGCTGTGCTTCCATTTTTATGAAAGGAAGCACAGTAAACCACATGAAACCTATGTCTGTGTTCTAGGATGCAAATGTGCCCCCAGTCTCGTTTCTGAAAATTATGAAGCTAAATCAATCTGAATGGCCGTACTTCTTGGTGGGCACACTTAGTGCAATAATCAACGGAGTCCTGCAACCGGCATTTTCAATAATATTCTCAGAAATCATTGGGGTGAGTATACTGCAAGGTCTGTTTCTCAGGTCTACTCCAGAATTACAGTAAAAAGTAGGGAAATGTCACGTTAACATTGATCCTTAAAGACTGGAGAGAACTTTGTTGTGAGAACTGTGTGACAAATGGAAATAGGGGTCAGTTCTTCCATAGCAGCTGTCCCATGCTGAACAGTTATCCCTGCCTTGCCCAGTGCAGTGTGCTGATGTGCTGGTCTATAATACCCATCCAGGGAAATATTATGATTTTTCCTTATTTATATTTCATTGCACTTCATTGTTTGTCATACGCCTCTCAGAAAGCTTTAGGGATGAAATTGGTGGTGGTGATCCAGCCTCCATGATGAAATCACAGTGCACTTTACAAACTGCATTAAAACAACAACTGAAATAAAATACAAAAGACAAAAGACAAAAATAAAGAAAATTCGCTAAGCTAGGTATTAGTGCCTTAATCCACACATGCCTAGGTATATTAATATGTTTTCAATAGATGTATCAACACCATCAAGGATAGAGTGTGTCCTGCTGGGAGGAAGGGAAAAGTGTCAGAGTTGATGGTGCCCACCCCATTGCCATTAGACAGACCAGACATGGGAGAGGGTGCTCACATATCTATGTCACCCAATCCCTGGAGACTCCATCTTCCTTTTTTTTCTTTCCACAAAGAATACATAGGAAAGAAAATACAGAATTGCACAATTTGATAGCACTATGTATTTGATAGCACTATGAATCCCCATCTGGAAGCACCTTATGTCTCTTTAGCAGGGTTATACAGGATGTGTCAAAATGGATGTGACCTAATGTTACCCATGAAAAGATATGGTACAACTCTCTCACCTTTTCCTCATTAGTATTTTATATCCTTAACATTTTTGTGGAAAGAAAAAGATGCAAGAAGTGGGAATGCATAGGATGATTACTTATAGAAATGATGACTGGATCTCCCATACAATTCTACAAATGAGGCAGGACGGATGCATGATTAGCGCCTCATCTAGAAGCACCTGAGGTCTCAATAGGGGAACTGCAAACACATTGTGAGAAATATATTTCTGAGCAAAATCAATCCGAGATGGAATACTTTAGACTTATTGATGTGCACTGTCTAAGCAGTAATTCATGTCCTTGACCGCTTGGATTATTGTGAAGCTTATATTGAGCATTTTGTGCCAAGCAGTGCAGCCCTGTGGCCTCTAGATGCTGTCAAGGTAACCATAGGATAATGGAGTCCCAGTTCCAAACTTGGAAATGTGCTCCAGGTTCGGAGCTGGGACTGGGACTGCATAGTGCCCTGCCCCCACCTTCACAGACATTGTGGAAAGAACCTCAGTGGTTGACCTCAGAGTCTGCAGACGCAACTTCAGGATTTGGGGAGAGGTAGGGGAGGAGCAAGACGTGCCATGACATGAGAAATTCCCTATGCTCCTCTCATCCTGCAAAACTCTTTAGAGCTCTTTTCCCGGTGCCCCAAAGCGTGTGCAGGGTGAGAAGAGCACAGAGGCAGCCTTCGCCCATGCACTCCTCTTGCCCGCCGTGCCTGTGATCTGTGTTTGGAGAGTTATGGGAGGCCTCATTAGACTGCATATTAACAAAAGAGTTTCACTATAGCTAAGGCACCTTAATTAACATTTAGATTCTTCTTCCGTAGATTTTTGCAATACAAGACCCTAAAACTGTACGAGAAAAGAGCAACATGTATGCGTTGCTTTTCTTAGGACTTGGGATCATTTCCTTTGTAACATTTTTCCTTCAGGTGGGTTTTGATGTCTTTTGCTCTTATGATGCTTGGGTGCATTCTGAAAGCACAACTCTTTCTTTTAATTTGGCTTCAAAGAAAAATGATTACTTTGAATTTTAAAAAATTAAGCCAGTTTTTGAAGAGGATTCAATGTTGTGCATTTAATTCTACGAGTATATCTATTAGTTGCTTGTTTCTTATTGCAGAAAAATAGTAGATATGTTTTAATTTCACAAGGCACTCAGTATAGTGAATTTGAACTGGGAATGTGCAGTATATAGTTTTGTTGTTGAAATTGTAGTGATATATTTAATAAGTGGACAAAACAACACCATTTTTAAGGCATTGCAGTGAACAACTGTGATTTTTCCAATATGCTGAATACATGAATAGGTCATGTGTACAGTAGTCTAATTGAAATGAATGGGAGTTAATTATGACCAAATGGAGTCCCATTGGTTTCAGTGGGTCTACTCAAGGAATGACTAAAGCTGGTTCAAACACCATGCCTACATCTTCAACAACTTGGATCAGAATGCTATGCATTTTATGTAGGAAGGAACCTTACAATTCCCAGCATTCCACAGCTAGCATGCTTCAAATCAAACCAGAATACCAAGTCCTACCAGAAAAAACAAATCAGCTTGGTTTGGGCCTTGAGAACAGAAGAAACATTCTGAAACCAGAATAATAACAGTATACCTCTCTTGAAATAGTTTTACCATTTCCATACAAAGCCACTGTTCTGAATATTGGATCAAATTCATCATTGGAGAAATATTATTGTAAGATGATGATAGACTGGGGCAATACTTGTGTGGCTCTCTAAGAAAATAGGCATTTGTTTCTGGAAAACATTGTGCTTGGCTGCGATGTTGGTACAACTTGTTGTTTTGAATTCTTTGGCCCAAATGATACATCTGTATGACTTGCTTCCAGTGACAAGAAAGCAATACCCACAAGACTTAATAGCTTAATCACACCAGTGGCTTGGGTAATTTTGCCAAGTAGTGAAGCCTCATTAGATGTACTTCAGGAACCCAGTTCAAGCTGGGGGTGCAGGGGACAGTAGACATGGGAGGGAGTGACACACCAAGCCCGGCAGAACTACGGTTTGCTTCAGCACCTGGTTTTTTTGTCCAAAGGATGCAAGAGAGCTGAGCTGGGCTGCTGCCCATGCTCTCCTTTGCTCTGCTGCAGAATGCAGCCTAATCACGCAGAAACATTTTCTTTCAGGGGTTCACCTTTGGCAGAGCTGGAGAGATCCTTACAATGAAGCTTCGTTACATGGGATTCAAGGCAATACTTAGACAGGTAGGAGGAAGAGACCGATCTGCTCATTTTAATGTTTCTCCTCTGCCAGCTCACTTGGTGGGTTGCAGCGTTCAAGTGTGCCATCAATGCGGCGCAGTACAGCACCTGTTCTGCAGCTTGTATCCAGGGAATCGCCAGTGTAGTTCGCTGCCTCTGGAGGTGGTAGGGGGTTGCATTGTGCTCTCAATGCCCATGTAAATCATTTGGAAAGTGTCCAAAGAGTCGATATGACTGTTCAGAGGGAAAACAAAATATCCCTGCAAGCTGGGAAGTAACTGCCTGAATACCAGCCAAAATGTTTGGACTTGGAATTCACAAAACCGTGATGAATCCACTCAGTTGTACTGGAGCAGGCAAGAGCAGGTTGACTTCATTAGAATCGTGGGATGAGTGCTATTGCACCCCAAGCATTTTACCAGCATTTTTTTGGCGCATCACTGACAGTCACCCCAACCACTTCTTGCTCCTACTGCCATTACATCCTGGGTTTCTTCAGATTAGCTGTATCATGAGACTGTTCTATATTGCAGCTTTCCCCTGGCATAAATACTGGTGTGTGTTAAACTCGCAACACCATTCTGGGGGCCGTGGCTTGTGTGCCGCGGGGGAGCTGGAAGGGCCCTCTCTAGGTTTTAGGAAAACAGCAGCAACTCTGAGGAGAGCCTTCGGTTGTGCTGGGGCCTCCCTCCCAGCTTCTTTCTTTTTGACTTGCCCAGGTGAACTTGAGCGTAAATGCAGTGCTGCTTCCCCCACCCTTCTGTGTCCTTTGAAAAATTAAGGTGTGCAATGTCTTTTCAAGCATGAACAGAGATGTCTTCTAGAAGAGAGCCACATTATTTTCAATGGCCTTACCCTGAAGCAAATCACATTGACTTCAGTGGAGCTAACTTGGGGCAAAATCAGCATAGGAGAGGGTCTGCGCTTGCCTTCTGGGAATTGCTTTTGAGTACTGGTCCTTCCAGTATCAGTCCATGAGAGGAGGCAGCAGTAAGCAGGGCGGCCTTCATCAGTTCTCTCCTCACCCTTTTCCTCCTCCATTTTTTTTCTTTTTTGAAATGGCAGGCTGCCATTTACTATTCTTCACTTTTTGAAAAAGAATCTCCACCCCTTCACTGAATTGTACTAATTAAACTGAAAGCAAACACAAAAAGAAATGGAATTGAAAGAGCCATTTCCCTGTGCACAACCCCATTCCAACTCCTCCAACTTCTCCCACAACGGCATTAGTGTGTGGCACAAGATCACATTCTCAAGAAGCAGAAATCACACTGAGTTCATCTGCCCCCACCTGTGATAAATGCATTTTATATGAGCACTGAAACGGTGCTCCCCTATAAATTAAAGGGTCTGTAATGTAGCGCTGCCACAAGACTCCAGCTCTAAAACTCTAATACAAATGAATGATGTTGATACCTTTCTTGAGGTTTTAAAATATCATGACAAATATGACAACTTAGACACTAAATGTTATAGCTCCTGCTAGATTTCTTACTAGTGTTCAGTTGCTCTTTGCTATATGTAAAATGTGTGGATTGTTGCACCTTAAGATGTATTATGTATTATAGGACATTGGCTGGTTTGATGACCCTAAAAACAGCACTGGAGCATTGACTGCACGACTTGCTCATGATGCTTCTGAAGTAAAGGGTGTAAGTACTGTAAACTAATAGCTTTAGGAGTCAATCCTAAGGCTTTCTGACATCACCTGGGAAGTTTAAGGAGTATCTGGAGTCCCAGCTCCAGGATCCTGAAAATTACCCTGCCCACAGCTTGACACTCCTTCCCAGAAACTAGGTGTCAGAAGGGCAAGACAGGCATGTGGGGGGAGGGGGAGAGCAGGGAGGGGAGAAGGCGAGGGCCAAGGGCTCCCACTGGTTCCCATCAGCACTCCAGCCTCTTTCTCTCTTTCCCTCCTCCCCCTGCCACTTACCTAGATGGCCAAAAACAGCTGTCTAGGCAAAATGCATGGCACAAGTCTGGCAACAGTGGAGAGCTCTGCTGCAGTCTCTGCGTTTCTGCGTAGGTCTCTGCGTTTGCAGAAGCTCACAGGCAGCAAGAGGATGGGTTGCCTCAGAAAAGCCTCTGGCTTTGCAGGCTCCGTTGTATCAGCCTAACAGAAATTACACCATCCTTATCTCCTTTTTCTCTGCTAAAGCTGTGAATGTGCAGCTTACTGTGAGGTGACAAGCAGAATTTCTGCTTTGCAGATGATGAGGGGTTGGAGAGAATAGAAAGCAGAAACCCCTCCTGCTTCCTTTCTGCTGCCACTGCTGCTGCAGTCATCCCAAGCTGTTCAGTGTTAGATATTAACACAAGGGGTGCGGAGATCAGGCTGGCATCTGGCGCTCTTGCACTCGCTGGATTTCCCCTGCCATTCTCAGCCCTGGCCAGCAAGAGAGCCAAGCCAAGAATAAGCCCACAGATGTTTGGGAAAGGTTGGAGCATCTTTGTGCAAAGTAAGCAATTTTTTGTGCAAAATGCACAAGATACACAAACCCCGCGAGTCATGTGCATGGGAACAGAACTCGGCTTGCACAGTGGGGGTGCAGGCAGCCTGTGTGCAAGCCAGCCTTGTGGTCTTGCTTCCTGCTGGACGCCCACGTGAACACTCAGCGCAAGGAGGACTTAGGGCAGGGAGAAGGTGGGCCAGAATCCAGGGAACCAAACCAAGGAAATCAGATGGATTCCCACTCCCAAGCCTTCTGCACACATTGCTAATTATGATACTCCATAATACCCTTAGAACTGTAATATGTTGTGGTTTGTTGCCATCTGTATTTATTTATTTATTTATTTAAACCATTTTTATGCCGCCCCATTTGCAAAAAGCCTTGGGGCAGCTTACAACATAAATAAACAATTATATAATTAGACTTAAAAAAACGGAAATATCTCAGCACGTACATAAAAACCCAATAAATACAATCAATAAATTAACAATTAAAATAACTTTTAAATAAAAAACAAATAACGATGGCATCAGGCAGACCTCTCTGGGGAGCGCATTCCATGGGGGGGCGCCATCGCAGAGAAGGCCCTCCTCCGGGTACCTTTCACGGAGGGTTCCCGGAGAAGGGCCTCTGCTGCTGATCTCAAGGGGCGGGAGGGCATATATGGATGCAAGCGCTCCTTTAGATAACCAGGTCCCAAGCCATTGAGGGCTTTATAGGTGATAACCAACACCTTGAATTGGGCCCGGACTTCAATGGGGAGCCAGTAAAGCTGACGGAGAACTGGGGTTATATGAGCACAACACCCAGTCCCCGTCAGCAACCTGGCAGCTCTGTTTTGCACCAGTTGAAGTATCCGGACCGTATTCAAGGGTAGCCCCACGTAGAGCGCGTTACAGAAGTCTAAGGAAGTTACCAGTGCATGTGCCACTGTCGCCAGGCAATCGTTCTCCAGGTAGGGACGCAGCTGATGGATCAGCCGAAGCCGAAGGAAAGCGCTCCTCGCCACCGCCGTCACCTGAGCTTCTAATGACAGCTCAGGGTTGAGGAGCACTCCCAAGCTGCAAACCATGTCCCTAAGAGGGAGTGCAACCCCATTTAGGACAAGGTCCAGGTCCCCCACCCCGAAGCCTGAACCACCTACCAAAAGGACCTCTGTCTTTTCTGGATTGAGTTTATTGGCCCTCATCCAGCCCATTACCTCGGCCAGGCACCGGTTCAGCACAGCCATTACCTCACCTGGATTGGTTGAAAACGAGAGGTAGACCTGGGTATCATCAGTGTACTGATGATTCCTCAGCCCACACCTCCTAATGACCTCTCCCAGCAGTTTCATGTAGTTGAATAGCAAGGGGGACAAAATGGACCCCTGTGGAACTCCATGGCATAACTGCCATGGCACAGAGCCATAGTCCCCCAGCACCACCTTCTGGAATCGGCCATTGAGAGTGCCTGGAGTTGTCCCACCACCACCCGCTCTAACACCTTGCCCAAGAACGGGATGTTGGCCACTGGTCTATAATTGGCGGCCATTTCTGGATCGAGGGATGCCTTCTTTAGGACTGGCCAGACTACCTCCTCCTTTAAAGGGGCAGGTACCCGGCCGTCCCTTAGAGAGGCCTTGACAACCTCCAGGATCCAGGTTCCTATCCCATCCTTGGCTTTCTTGAGTAGCCAAGATGGGCAAGGGTCCAGTAAGCAGGTGGTAGGACGTACTTCTCCAAGCACTTTTTCCACATTATCAGACCGCAACAACTGAAATTCATCCATCAATCGTGGACCAGATGGCAACATTGGCACCTCCCCAGAAGGTTCTGAATCACTAGTGGAGTCCAGCTCGTGACGAATCTGAGCGATTTTCTCCTTGAAATGCTTGGCGAAGTCATCACAGCGGGCTGTCGAGGGTGGCACGAGATCTTTTTTTGGGCCTGGATAAACCAGCCCCTGTACCACCCGAAAGAGCTCCGCCGGATGGCATTGTGAGGAGGCAATGGAAGCAGAGAAGAATTTCTTCTTCACCACCCTCACTGCCACAGCATAGGCCCGATAATGGGCTCTTAAGTGTGTTCGGTCAGATTCATCCCGTGATTTCCTTCACCTACGTTCTAGATGTCTCCCAGCCTGCTTTATAGCCCGTAGTTCGGGTGTATACCAGGGGATGAGCGGGCTCTGCTTGGTGGAAGAGGACGCTTAAGAGCGATCATGTCAATAGCCCTGGTCATTTCCCCATTCCACAGTTCGACCAAGGCATCAACAGGAGCACCAGCCTTATCAACTGGAAATTCCCCCAGGGCCTTCAGAAATCCATCTGGATCCATCCGGCTCCGGGGGCAGACCAACACAATCGGGTCCGCACCCTTACAGAGGGAAAGGCCGCTCTCGAGCTCAAACTTCACGAGGAAGTGATCTGACCATGACAGGGGTGTCAGACACAAGTTCCTCACGCTCAGATCCCCCTCTTCCTGTCCTGTTGAGAAAACCAGGTCCAGAGTGTGTCCACGTTCATGGGTCAGGCCAGTGACATGCTGAGACAGTATAAGGGCATACCTGGTTGTCTTTGTGGATCCAAACAAAGGCACTCCCAGGCTTGAAATCAAGGTGCGAACTCCTACCCTGCAACTTCACTTGTTGGAAAAGCGGAAAGTAGAGCACCAGAAGGAATAGTTTAATATTTGTGTCCATTCAAGCCGCATTCTGATTAAAAGCCTAACTATTTCGGAGCACCATCCTATGCGCATTTCAACAAGAAAAAGAGAATGCTGAGAGTTGTAGGATGTTTTCCTGTCTTAATATTCATAGAATAGTGCTGTAAGAGACTTCCAGCTCTCTAGCTTTAAGGCTTGAGAAATTACTCTACTCAGCCTGTAAATTCTAATTGTGTTATCTTCTGCTTAGCTTGAATGTATTAAGGAGCCAATTAAAAGACAATTAAGAACTGCTGCTAAAACTGCACAGTAGATAACTTCCAGAATATAGATGAGCTCTGTTTGTGTGCTCTTACACTGAACTGTCAAGTAGCACAAATTTTAATAGCAATGTCTTAATTACAGTGCTGCTGAGCTGGAAACCTCACGCACACAATGCAAGGAGAACAGAATTGTGTGCTGTGTTCAGACAATCCTCTCTCACAGCAGCTGTTTCATGAAAGGCTGCAGCATCCTGCCCATGATCTGTATTCTTCAAAGTGTCACTTCAAAGCCAGTGGTGCATTGCAAGACTTAGCTAAGGTTAAGGTAATATTCAGAACCTCGGGAGATTCTAAGATCTTCTGTGCCCTTTCCCAAGACACAAGAACCCTCCTAAGAGCAAGCAGGGCAATGCAAGCAGTTCTTTCCCTTGAATATTCCTAAGAAGTGGAACAGGTGGAAGAAGAGAAAGCAAACATGAAGAAGGAGGTTTCACAACATTCCTGCTACACTGTCAAATCCTTTATTTCAATTGACCATCCAGTGAAGCTGCATTGGCCCAGATGAAGGCAAAATTTGGATATTGGCCTTAAAAGCTGGGTAACACCTGCCAAAAAGGAAAACGTGTGTTAAAAGATCCAAAACCCTGTTCCAGAGCTAAGCACTGAAAGCTTCAGCTTGAGAGGGCTATACTCAATAGTAGAGCACATACGTAACATGCTGAATACCAGGTCCAGTTTGCAGCATCTCTAGGCAGAGCTTGCACAGAAAGTTGGAAAGCCGCTGCCACTCAGTCGGAACAGTCATTGGCTTCACTGATGAAATAGCCAGTATCAAGCATCAGATCTGGTTAATAATGGGTCCTTGCAGGCCACCCTTAATGATGAATGCACATTGCTTTTTGCCCCTCTCGCCAGGCTACAGGGGCCAGGCTAGGCATGATCGCCCAAAATGTTGCTAACCTTGGAACGGGAATCATCATATCACTGGTGTATGGCTGGCAGCTGACCCTTTTGATCTTGGCTGTTGTGCCCATCATTGCCATAGGAGGGCTCATTGAAATGAGAATGTTGTCTGGACATGCCAAGAAAGACAAAAAGGAACTCGAGAATGCAGGGAAGGTAAGTTTATTTATTTATTTATTAAAACATTTCTATGCCGACCCTTGCCGAAGCCTCGGGGCGGCTCACAGCACAAAATAAAATACAATAAAATACAAAAATAACAATATAAAATTAACAATATAAAATAAATAACAATATAAAAGAAGTCGCCCTGGCTAGATAAATAAGCAAATATTGTTAACAATTAAAATGACGCTGACAGGTACTCTCTCTAATAGCCAACAGGACCACTGAGAAACAAGAGGGGGAATCGGCAAGCTCAGGGATCCCTGAGGTATATAAAAGCACACAAGAAAATGCAACTGTCTTCTGGGAGTCCTTTGCAGCCTGTCGTATCCTGAAAGAGGACATGGATAGCTGGCTGGCAGCCTGAAACTAGCTCTTTATAAGCCTGAAAACCAGTGCCATAGAAAGGACAGAGTGGGAGTGGAGCCTTCACCTGCCACTTCCCCTCCCTGCTGGAATGAAGTGGAGGTGCTTTTACGTGGCAGCAAAGTGCCCTTTGGAGACTTGAGAGAAATGGCCACCAGAGTAAACCCAGTTGTGTTGGTGTGATGTTGAGGGTGCCCTCCAGAACCAATTGTGCCACAATACAAGCATCACCTCTTGGGAACAGCTATGTAGAACTCTGTCCGTGGAGTGCCACATCTTAAGAACATATTCTTATTACCACAGATAGCTGTTTCCTCCAAGGCTTTCCTGGTGAAAGAAAATGTATGATGAAGAAGCAAGTTATTTTCCTATAAGTAAGAATATTTATCTCTTTTACAGATTGCAACAGAAGCAATAGGGAATATCCGAACTGTTGTTTCCCTTACTCAGGAAAGAAAATTTGAACTCATGTATGGAGAAAATTTGATAGTACCTTACAGGTAACCAATATTGAATTTCTGCTCAACACTTGGATTTCTTCTGCATAAGGCATTTATTGCGTGCTTGTCATTCTTACTCATTCCTTCACACTTCTTTAGATGACATTGTGACCTTCCAGTTTTCCTCCTGCTTTTTAAGAGCACTTTCCTAATTTTGTTTAGAGCAAGAAAAGTGAATTATGACTTCTGAAAGTGAAAGGAAAGGTATTTTCCTGCTTTTGTAATCATGTTGTGATACAGAATAGCACCAAGAGGTCATGCAGCAGAAAAGCAAGAAAGGAAAAGCCCCTTTGTGTAAAGCTTGCATCTCACGTCTGCAATAAAACTGAAAGTAGATACAGTTTTAGGTAGAAAAGCTTGAAAAACAGCATACTGAGAATCCAAAGTTTTATGTTCTATGAATGTTCTTGTGAATTCCCTTCTCAGAAGGCAGCTTTTTACCCAGTGATGTTGCCTTTGTTACTCAGGTACTGCCTCTTATGAAATCTAGTTGCCCGTGTAGGGTGAATGAAAAACTGCAGGCAAAATGTTCAAATTGAGAAGCAATCTCTGGATCATTCCTTTTCCTGTTTGCGTCCTGCTTTTTCCTTCAAAAGGAAGTCCAAAGCAACAATAACTTACCAAACTAAATACAATAGTGTCACAAAGTAGGTGGAAAATGATGTAACCATAAAAATTCTGCAATAGTTTATTAACTTTTTTTTAGTCCAATACCTAACTGTAGGCCCTCTTTGATAATAACAATCGGACCTATTTTGATCTGGGCTTTCTCCTGGTCCTGAGACTGAATTGGCCTTGAGAGAGAAATGTGGGGACTGCAGATCCATTGATTTTGCTCAGTATCGCAACGGCTTTCCATACTGTTGGCCATGCTATGCTTCTGGGCTTAGTCCAGGAACTGGGCATTGAAGGCACTGTGCAAGGGTGGTCCCAACCCTATCTAGGCATCAGTGCTGAGGGGTTCTGCAGGCTACCATTTTGTCACCAACGTTGTAAAACATCTGTGCAAAGCCACTGGGGCGCATTAGGGGATCTGGAGCCAAGGACCTCAGTCCACTAAGGGCCAGTGTGGCGTAGTGGTTAACAGCATGGGACTAGGACTCAGACGATCTTGGTTCTAGTCCCTGCTCAGCCATGGAGCGAACTGGGTGACTTTGGGCCAGCCACAGACTCTCAGCCCAACCTACCTCACAGGGCTGTTGTTGTGGGGATAAGATGGAGGAGGAGAATGATGTAAGCTGCCTTGAGCCCTTCGTAGGAAAAAGGCAGGATATAAATAAATACATACATACATACATACATACATACATACATACAGCTCTATCACCCGGATACCTGAACCAAGTGAGGCCATTCAAGATTTGGATCAGGGTCCAGATTCAATGATGAGCTGCATGAAGACCAATACATTGAGTCTTGGCAAGATGAAGGCCTTATGGATGAGTGGTGTCCAAGGTTGGAGATGGAGATATTTGGATAGAGTGGTTCTAGCTTGGATTGCACTTGCTCTGAAAGAACAGGTCCAGAGTCTGGAGTTACCCAAAGATCCACCTCTCTTACTTACTTACTTACTTACTTACTTACTTACTTATTTATTTATATTAAGACATTTATATGCCACCCCATTTGCCGAAGCCTTGGGGCGGCTCACAATATGAAGAAAATTACAGTAGTAACAATATAAAAATAACAATATAAAATAAATAACAATATAAATGTTGTTACTTACTGTTGCTCTTACTGGAAGCCCAAGCAACCATGGCAGCTCAGAGTTTCCACACTTTAATTTTTTAAATTGTCATGTGTACAGCAGTATGCAAGCCCTCTTCTTTTCTCATCATTACAGGAATTCTGTGAGGAAAGCACACATTCATGGTCTGACTTTTGGCATTTCCCAAGCAATGATGTACTTTACCTATGCGGGTTGTTTTCGATTTGGTGCCTATCTTGTGGACAATGGAGACATAGAATTTAAGAATGTTTTCTTGTAAGTACATCTGCTTTTTCAAAAAAGGCTTGTTTACAGGTGTTTTGTGATTTAACTATTGTATTATGAAAATATTTCTTATTGCCATTTATGGCATGCAAAAAGAAAAGCTCAAAGTAGCTGTATAGAGACCTGAATTCATGCATCAAGACAAGAATGAATCAGAAGCTAGATCTCATCTTTCTAACCAGGATTGCTCTCCATGTCTTTGTTTGCACATATATGAGAACTTATATCTGTAATGTGCACCCCAAAACACAACATGTTAGAAATGTGGACATGTGATCCACTCATGGTAGTTCAAAAATGCTTACTGGGGTAGTGGAGCTTTGTCGTAGAGGTTGGCACACTGGAGCTTTTTGACTAGTAGAGGCAATGGCATATTCTGCCACCCTTCTTGGGCTTCTCCGTTCCCTCTGGTTTTAGCTGCAAGTCATCCCTATATAGTTGGGTAGGGACGAAGAGGGGGATGGAGATTTCCAGCAATAATATATAGTTGGGAACTCTCCCTGTTGTAGTACAAGTATTTTTGGGTGCGACAATCTTGATTGGACAATTAAGACCCATTTCTAGTTGTAGAAAAGTTCTGCTTCTGATGGAAATGAAAACTTCTAGGACTGGTTTGCTGATAAAGATCAACCCAGCTGCAGATGGCTGGACCCACACGTTTGGCCACTGTGCTATTGCACATGATGCTAGGCTAAAGTGGAGCATTTCACTCAAAAACCCTGACAAAGATTCAGTTCAAAAACATGCAGGTAGTGTTATAGCAAAAATGAAAACAAGAAAGATGGTCAGTTGGCACCGGCATTGGCACCTGACAGCAGATGCCAATGCCATTTTGAACCCATTTGGAACCCAGCTGGAGGGTTCCAAATGCTGCCAGTCAAACTGCATTGTGCAGAAAGCACATCTTTCTCTCCTTAATGGATTTGCTGTGTAAAAATAAAGATGGAAGAAGTGGTAGGAAAACACAGGACTGTTACAGCTGGAAGACAGCAGCATTCGGTCACCATGCAAAATCCTGGGCATGAAGCCTTGCCTGGAAGCACCCACAGGAAGAGGAAAAAATGGGGGCTGGCAGTGTGGGTCTGCCAAGCAAGGAGGACACTGGGGGCGGGGGGAGGGAGGGGGGGGACCCCTCACCTGCCGTCTATAGAGATTCATTTGCTTGAAGCTATCCTTTTTGGCAATCAGAATTACTAGCATGGGCCCTGTGAGCGGGGCCAGGAGCAGAGTACTGGGTGGAGGGCATGGAGGGTGGGGTGGGGGGAAGGGATGAAAGCTCTCCTTCCCTGCACTAAGGTGTTGGTCCAGTTAAGGCTCTCCTGTGCTTACCTTAGAATAATGAAGACATAGCTGCTAGCTGTGTGTTTAAAGAAATGTCTTCATTGCCCCTTAGACAGTGTGCTAGGCTGATGCCAACAAAATATGTACATAAAAGCCATTATGACTAATCTTCTCAACAACACATCCTACATATGATTTTTTTTGGGGGGGTTTGCACTTCCAGAGTGTTCTCCTGCATTGTTTTTGGTGCCATGGCACTAGGACAGACGGCGTCATTTACACCAGACTATGCCAAAGCCAAAATATCTGCAGCTCATATGTTCATGCTGTTTGAAAGAGTACCCTCAATAGATAATTATAGTGATGAAGGACTAAAACCTGTAAGTAGATCCCTGGACATTATTTTCTAGTTTATAGAAGGCTTCAGCACTTGGTTTTGCTGCTTTATGGGTCTGCAGTTAATGACCAGTTTATGCCTAGATCCACTAAACAAGGATTGTGAATGGGTGCCAGCTGACCAACTGATGTAACTAACCCCATCTCAGCTTCCCCCTTGACCTTTCAAGTGGACAGGCTGTACTTTCTGCTGTATCTCCGTGTAGTTGCACATGCATGTACACTCACAGCCTTTGCTCATAGTCCAACTATAAAACTTCTGCAATTCCACATGGCCAAAAGGATATGTGCTCAGTCCAGGTAGTGCAAGTAAGTCTGGGACATCAGACTGCACCAACTTTCCATCTAGCCCCGCACATCCACAACACCGATACCGATTCCTGCAGTATCACCATTCCATGAGCAATTTGCACAGCAGGGATTGAGCTACAAGCATAAATGTAGCACCTTCTTCAAGATCCTCATTTATCTACCATCTGCTGCTTTAATGAATGAGGGGCAGGCTTCAGGTCTGTTTCTTACCAGAACCTCCAAGATCCACCAGTTTTAGCCTGGTGCAAATACTTTATGCTTAGAATTAAAGATTTCTGAGCCCAGGAATTTGTTTTCCATGCCAGAACTGAGTGGAGCTCACATTCTTCCACACAAAAATCCATTCCTTGTTTCCCTGAGCTTCCTTCATTTCAGCAGTATAATTTAGTTTTTGGGTGGGGGAGTCATTTTATTAGACAACTGAGAGTAAGTCACCCAGAAGACCTACCAGTAGATCTACTTTCTATCCACCTGTGCTTTAGTAGACAATCAGGAACATGCTATCTGAAAACTTCCTTAATAAAAGGATAGAAAGCAGTTGAGAGGACATCTTGCCAGGGTCAAGCCCTTGGCCTCAAGTGCCTTATCAGATGCACAGATTCATGCAGCTGAAAATCCTGGAAACTGTTTGAAAGATGCAGAGCGAGAACAGTATTTTCTAATTTCAAAAAAGGAATGTTGCAAATACCTTTTGAGCATCAAAGTCAGTGCAGCCCCCACACCCTGCTTTTCATAGCATTTCACTCAGCCATTTTTCTGAAACAGTTGGATATTCCTTTAATTCCAGGAAAGTACTAGTGGCAATGTAACATTTAACAAAGTGGCATTCAACTACCCGACCCGGCCAGATGTCACAGTGCTCCGAGGACTGAGTGTGGCTGTCGAGAAGGGATGGACACTGGCTCTCGTGGGAAGCAGTGGCTGCGGCAAGAGCACCCTGGTCCAGTTGCTGGAAAGATTCTATGACCCCCACAGCGGAGAAGTGGTGAATTGACTGAGTCGCTTTATTTTGGTGCTGTAGTGTGCAGCAGTAGTTTTCGGCTTCATCTCGCTGGGCCTAGGACCAGCTCTGGGCTTTGGAGGACCTTGGGCAAGGCCACCTCAGTGAACCCCTTCAGTGAGACTGCTTCCTCACTGCCATTTTGCTCTCCATCCACCTTGTCATCATCACTTGCTTGCTCACTTGCCAGACAGAAAGCCGGAAAGAAAGTAGGCAGAGGCATCTCTTGCTCTCCTTCTCACCATCCCCATCCTCTGGGCAGGTGAACAAGCAGGTTGTAATGGCAAAACAGAGGGACCATTCTAGGGGTGTTATCCATGGGTTAACCATGCCTCTCCTTGATTATGGCCCTGTCTGAGATGTGTCCTTTCAATGTAAATTGCAAAATGGGGCAGAGTTTTAGCTTTCTGTGTATATATTCTTCCTCTTCCCCCTTTCCATCCAGGACTGGAACTTCTGCCAAGAGGCAACCACAGTGGCTTGATGGAGACTGATACTGTATTATGGGGCAAAGGGGTAGATCCCCTTCTCCCCGTCATGTTGTGTGTCTGCAGTGCTCCTCTCCCCCAGCTAGCTCTGCTCTGCAGTAGAAAAAGTGCAGAGCTCCCATTGTGGAGTGTGTGTATCACATGTAATTGGACTCAAAAAGAGAAGCATTGGCTTAGAGTCACCTTGTGGGTTCAGTGAAGAGGGGAGATCTGAACCATGATCTTCCTGGTTCATAATATCCTCCTTCAGATGGCAATCCAAGGCACAGCCACCTGGAAGCAAATCTTACTGAACTCGGTGAGGTTTATTGCACTTAGCCACCACAGCTCAGTAGCTCCCATTTTACATTTGTAAACATGTTTTCATATTCCTTCATGCATTTTCCTCAGAACTATTTGTAACAAGGAGCATTTCAAATGTCAAATGATACCCTGCAGACTTGGTTACTGCCTACTGTACATCACAGAAATGTTGATACAGTATTATTATTCAGAAATGCTCATGTTTCCCTGCCTAAGACCGTTCCTCTGTTCCAGGTTATGGATGGCCAAAATGTAAAGGAACTCAATATCCAGTGGTTGCGATCCCAGATTGGGATTGTTTCTCAGGAACCAGTCCTGTTTGACTGCAGTATTGCCGACAACATTGCCTATGGTGACAATAGCAGAAAGGTGTCATTTGATGAGATTGTCGAGGTAGCAAAAGCAGCCAACATACACTCCTTCATTGAATCGTTACCAGATGTAAGTACCTTGAAAGAATGTCTTTACATGCATTTTTCTGGGAATAAATTTTATAAAATCAGTGTCTTTCTACTAATTGCCTTCGTACCCTTGATGTAAAAAGGGAACAAAATGGGATTGTAGAGAATAATGGATTGTATGCTGTAACAGCACTGAACCAATTAAGCAAAGCACACAGAGACTGGGAAAATCAAATAAGATCGCTAGAAGTATTTGTAAATTGATTTCTTCTGTGTAAATACTTCTAACTGCTGCTACTACTACCATGAACTCCATGTCATTTTATTCTGCCTCAAAATGCTGGAAGAACCTTCTAGGTGGGGGGCAGTTCACCCTTTCACATTCCTGCAAGCAACCGAGCAGGCAGCTTTTTAAGACGGCATGCAGAAAGGTGGTTATAAATTGTGCTTTCACCACTTTGCAAGCTGCTGCACCCTTATTTCGTGCCAGCTGCATAATCAAGGAAACAGCTGTCAGCTCACAGTGTGTTCAGCCTTCTGTGCAAAACCATGTAGCTCTCTGCACAGCTGCGTGGAGAAATGGGAGTATTGAGAAATGGTCCAACTTTTTATTAATTCGCACCTTGGTTCCATCCACCACCCAGATTTCATAAACCAGTGGGGAAACACTAGCTAGTTCTTCTGACATTGTTCTTTAACTGTACATCATTTGGTGGTAGAGTGCCTGATTTAAATGCCAAAAATCCCAGCCATATACAGGATCAAGAATCATGGAATGAGGCTTAAGAGAGCCTCTGCCAGTCAGAGTACACATTAATCAACCAGTTGGACTAATTGTCTGACTCAGCACAAGACAGCTTTATAATTGTAGCTGCCATGTTTGCTCATTTGGTGTGTTAGATTCACTGATTAACAGCACAATCTATTGTAAAGGCTTGGAATCCACTAATTTCAACCATCTAAAGGCTTTGTCCAAGGAGAGGATGTTGGCAGCACCCAGCTTTTCCTCTTCCTGACCCCCGGGATACCCACAAAACTCCATCTGTGAAGTTGCTCTTGCAGCTTTAGAGCTGCAGCCATGAATAGTTCTTTCTGTGCTGTGCAAGGGCAGAAGGTGGGTGCCTTCTGTTTAGAGGCCCTGCTCCAATTTCAGAGTAAATTTCTGAGGCTGGGGCTGGAATTCCAAGTTCTCCTATGACTGTTTGTAGACTCTGTCGAGCAGCCATAGGATAGTTCCCCAACTTGTTTTAAGGGTGTGCCCAGTTAACTGGTTATCAGATTTTAAAAACAAAATATTTTATTTTAAATGCAACTGTTTATTGACAATCAAGGAGAGAAAACAGGTCTTGAGAGAGGCATTCTCCAACGAAAGGCCATTTCTGAGACACTGCCTGCTATGACACGTCTGCATGACCTAAAAACAAGCCATTTGTACTTCTGAAATTGATTATATAATCAGGTTGCAACTTAATCTATCCATTCTTGGCTTTCTTCAGATATAAAGCATTTCACAAACAGTTGTTATTCTGACCAAGTCTTGACATTGTACAGAAACCCATCTGGACCACCATTTAGCTTGCTATCGTGTTTTATCTTGGACTTGTACTAACTTGTGCATTCCTACATTACATCATATCTCAAAATAATATGGTTGTTTATATGGCCACATATCCCAGAAGATGAAATGGAAAGAAATGCTTCATTATCCGGGAATTATTTTCTCTTGATCAGTTTGTTTTAAACCTTTAATTGATCTGCTGACAGAGTAAGTGAATCTGAAAGAAGCCACTTGTTCCTTTGGTCAACTCTTAGCTCCTTTCCTTTTCATACAGCCTGTTGGCCAGTGATATTGGAGATAAGCATTTCATCTTCTGTGGTCTTTGGGAGTTGGTGGAGAAGAGAGGTATAGCCCTGTTTATCTCAGGGTCATTTATCTCAGACATGGAATTTTAAACTAGCAGATGGAGATGTGTTATAGAAGTTGTTACAGTGTAGATAACTACATTCTTAGCAGCTGTGTAGCTTATATCTTTTCCTGAACAATTCAGTGATGGGTGAGAAGGCCACAAGATCAATTATTTCATCAGATACATACAGATTTCAGAAAAGTTGGTCAGGGAACAGTAAACACAATGAAATGGAAGACTTATTCTGTAGGTCAGCCTTCCCCAACCTGGTGGCCTTCAGAGACATTTGGACCACAACT
>NW_025335440.1:26660070-26671888 GCF_004798865.1 Varanus komodoensis | reverse complement strand
TCCCACTCTTTGAGTAGTTTGCACTGAAACAAGAAAAAGGCTGGCTGCAAGGGTAGGCAGCAATGATTTCTAGTTTCCAGGTCAAAATACTACCAGGCCCCATCTCTGACTTGCACAGATGAAACTCTGACAGCAGGTCCAAGTTTTCCTGCAGAGTAACCTTACCTGTCCTCTCTAATTCTATAGAAGAAGCCATAACCGTGGTGTACCATTGGAACAACGGCTCCTCCCACTCTGGTGTAGCCAACCAGGCTAGTTGAAAGCACAAAGTTTCCGCCTCCACCACTGGGAATTGAAAAAAATGAAAACATAACATTTCAAAACAGATATTCTCAGTCCTGAGTCTTAATACACTTGCTTTTAAGAGTAGATGATGATCCTGGAGAAAGATGATGTGTTTTATTCCTCCTCCTCCTCCTCATCTCAAGACAGATTGTCAAGGAGTGGGCATTTCCCTTGAGAATCCCCCAGTGGTCTCAGAATTAGAGGGAAGGATATTATCTACATCCAGAATGTCCTGCATTCACTCCTTGCCCACTGGAATGGCTTGAAGAGGCACTGGCATGAGAATTCGCATTTTGATAGAGCACATGCTTCTTCAGCCTGTCATAGGACTGCTGGACCCATGAATGTTGCCTCCAACAGCAAGGCAACATTGCAGGCTCTTACAGTGAACTGCTGCCTGTCCACTTTCATTCCGTTGATTCCTATAAAAAACTGTGGCCGGATTGCCAAAGTGACCCTTGTTTCCACCATCTGAACAGATTCAAATGTTTAAAAGCTTTTAAAAACCTTCTCGTGAAAGCAGGATCCAGGAAGAGCTCTGGCATGGGCAGACTGTGTTCTTTGGACAGAAGCATGAGGCCTAAAAGGTGACGGTCAAATCCTGTCAAGAAAAATGCATGACACATTTTATGAGCAAATCATTTTCTTATTCTTGGTTGGGCTAAACAGCAAACTGCAGATTTTCTGAGGTACACATGCAAGAGACCTCCATGCAGTGAGCAGCCTATGGTTGTGCCACTTAAGCAGACTATTCAGCTTGTTGGCTAGGAGTGCAGCCAAAGCCATTGGGAGGAGTCTTCAGGTGCCCCCCCCCCCACCTGCTCTTGGCCGATCTTTTGGACATCGTTTTTCTCATTCTAAATGGTTGCAACGATTGAAAGGACAAATTGCCTCTTGTAAAGTTTAGTTACTAGCAGTAAGAACTTAAAAGCTACAATATGCTGGTCTTTTTTTGTATTTTGAGGCCTGCTTGATCTGCCTTTGGTACCACCTCCTGAGAGCTTCTTTGAAAGAGAATTTGGCCCTGGGGCTCCAAAGAGATTCCCCATTCCTGGTTACAAGTGCAATAACGTGCTGAAAGGGACAAGATGCCAACAGTGAAGCTCTCATGGGATAAGGCTTTGTTGCTTTCTGAGACAGGGAAGACTGGATTTCAGAATGTGCCGGGTCTACAGCTCAAATTAGTAGTATGTCCTAAGAAGAGGTTCAAGGCAAAAACACCAGCTCTAGCCTGTTTCAAAAGAAACAACTCCCTTGGCATCCAGCAACAAGAAATTACCTCTTCCATTCATACACTCTTTCATCAGTTTATTGTGCTTTGCAAATGCCTTCAACATAAGTTGTTTTTGTTGACTGACCTGCATAAAGAAAAAAAAGCAAAATATTTCCATCTGACTATGGCACCAAGTCATAGATCTAGAAATCCATTACCCAGCAAGGAGCACCAGGCAAAAGCATGAAGGGAAAAAAGGTATATCCTTGTTATTTCCTAAAAGTCACTTGAAATTACTCCATGTCAGTGTTTATGGCATGCAATATCAGGACAAAATGAAAACGTTACAGTTAATATAAAAATCTAGAACAATTGCTTGGTTAAAAATGTATCAGTTACCAGGACTATATCACCACCTGTTCACAGGCAAGTCCTGGTTTGCAGAGATGAGAGAAAAGTCCCTTCACAAACAACAAAACATTTATTATTTTGCTATCAGTACATCCATTTAGTCAAGTTACAGAAGTCCTATCTAGGTTGTATGTGTTTAAAAAAAAAAGCCCCACGGATTCCCATTTCAAGGTAATAGTGCAAAATCCAGTTTGTATATTGTGCCTATTTCTTTTGCTATCCATTTATGCAACAAAGAGACGGCCTTTGGCTCAGCCAAACTCCTTTGGCTGAGCCAAGGGATCATCTGCCATTTGTCCTCTCCCTCCATTGACTTCTGTCTTCTGCTATTCTACTTGCCTGCAGCAGAGGGAGAGGCAAGCAGCAGGGCCCACTCTGTCCACCCAGCTGAGAGACCAACTCTATGGCCTCACCCCTAACTACTTCCTTTCAGGCTGGACATTAGAATATGACTGGTAAGGGCTTCCAACAAAACACTGCAGTGTTTCTTTAGTGTTTGTATGTTACCTGAACTTGGGGTAAAGGGAGACGAAGAAACAGAAAGGTAGCATCAAAATCAGGAGTCTCTACTCTGAGTTGGGCCTTAATGCACTTTTTTTTTTTAGTTAATGAACATGTAGATGTCCAATTAGTTTGTGTGCTAAGCAATGGAAAATGAGGACTCTGAATGCAATCAAGTGCTTTGGTCTGGAAGGACATCTGAGGGAATAATTTTAAGGAAGAGTGATCTATGCTGCAGCCTGAGAGATACAGGGGATTTCTAACTGAGAATGCAAACCAATCTCAGCCCACCTCTGACCTGCAATATTAATATGAGACTACATTGCACAGCTGCCTTAAGCGACTCTCCTTTTGACTTTCATGAGTAAAACAGCTCTCCTTTCATGACTTATCTAGGTTATGATATGATCAACATCAAGCATTTTAGTTACCACTGGTTTCAAAAGAAAAGGATTAAGCACATGGGTTTTAGTGTTACCTTGAACACTAGAAGTTACCTTGAACACTAGAAGTTCAGCCAGTGTGGCTAAATGGTAGAAAATCCCAGACAGCCAAACAGAAGTGCTTCTGCACACAGCATGCAAAAGGACAACTGAATATGCTACCATATGATGTAGTCTGGGCAGCCAACATGGACAGCTTTGGAAGTGCAGCCCTATTAGATCGCTGCCCACTAGACAGAAACACCCTTTCTCAGAGGCTTCCAAGTATCTTCTGCCCTGCCAGCAAGATGAGAAAAGTGACAGAGGAAATCTTCTCGCCATCTTCCTTTGCACATTTCCCCCTCCAGACAGGCCTACAATCCTATCTAGAAGAGCTGTGCTGCAGGGGCCAGAACTTGGGGAGACCATAGGATTCAAAAGATCCCACCTTCTCCTCTTCTCCCTGGCCAATGGAACACCTGTTGTCCCCTTCCCTCAACCTGTCCAGGGTGGTTTCTGTGACTAAGTTCTTTTCACAATTGCTATGAACAAGAGCCTGCAGTGGAAGATTGCATGTTGTGCAAATGTCTCTGGCTTTGGGAGAGAGAGTCTAGTCTATCCTATGGTCACTGGCTGCCTACCTAGTTCCAAGTCAAATTCAAGCTGCTGATGTTAACCTATAAAGCTCTACATGTCTTGGGACCACAGTACTTGACAGAATGCCTCTCCCAGCTCAACCTGCCTGCATATTACAAGCTGGGACCTGCTTCCAACTGCATCCTCCAAGGGAGGCTTGGTTGGTGGCAACAAGGAGAAGGACCTTTTCAGTTGTGGCCCCTCCACTTATGAAACAAGCTCCCCACTGAGGACTGCTTGGTGCTAACTTTAATATCGTCTCAGTACCAGGGGATTTAATTAGTTACTATTATATTGGGCCTTTGTTATTTGCTAAACAGGTCAACTGTATCATTTATGCTATTGCAGCTTGTTATGTTTTCAATTCGGTATTACCTTTTATATAGTGATGTTTTTCTGGAGTTTTTATTGTTATCTCTATTTTATATTGTATTTTATGTGCTGTAAACTGCCCAGAGCCCTTCAGCTATTGGCAGTATAGAAATCAACTCACTCAATAAATACTAGTCCAAATGGCTATACACTATCTTTAGTACTGGAGGCATTATGCTTTTTACATTGCTGGCAACCTTGATAGGAAGAGTGCTGTTGAATTCATGTCCTAGCTGTGGCCTTTGCACAGGCACTGCAGGACTAGAATGCTGAACTGCAGTTTACATGGCAACAGCAATGAATGCAATCTCATTCATCCAGTCCTAGAAAAGAAAAAAAAATCCTCTCCAAGCAAGGAAGAGTGAACCCAATAATGTTTTAAGAAAGGAGATTTGGATTGCTTACAGTCATTGGGTAGCAACTGTACATTTCTCAGGTTTAAAGCAGATAATGACCCTTGATCACGAGAACAATGACATCATGGAGCCTGAAGATACTAAACTAAAACACACACAGGGCCAACTATGTAAAGGGATGGACAGTTCACAGGTGTATTACATCATCTCAGGGTGTCTGTTCTACAAATGAGAAAAGGGCCCGAGCCTGTGGGATTCCTGCAATGTGATCCCAGCTAATCAATGCCCAACAAGATACACTGAACAAATGCAAGTAAGACACAACAGTCCAGAAGACAGGAAAGTGGGGAGGGGAGAGGGAAAGAGGGAGAGAGAGAAGTAAATCATTCTCTAATTTTGTGAGAGGTTTCTAATTTCTGCTTCCCGATCACAAATCAAAGGGCAGAGGTCTCTCATTGACTTACAAAAATTAAAATTACAGTATCATTTGTGTGGTTAAAAGAGGATGTTATATACAGCACAAGGAAGGGATTTCATTTCCTGCCTCAAAAAGGTGTTGCTGCAGGTTGTGCATGCTGCACAACAAAACTGTTTTATCTATAGTCTCTGTCATGCAAAAAGGGGGAGATGGCATGGAAGAAAGAAAAAACAAGGGAACATGACTTATCCCCATCAAATTATGACTCTTAATACCAACAGGTTTTGAAAACAGCTCTGATTCAAAGCTGCTCTTCATAATGTCAACACAAAGGAAGCACAATCTGGGAATTCTGATGTATTTTTAGTTACAGTACATCATCTTCATCATCATTAAATAGAGCTTACAGTAAAGGTTGGATCTAGCATGGATCTACACCATTCAACCGCTTCCACAGTGCATGGTCTCATCGTTTCTGTCCGGCCATGGTAAAAACGTCTGGTTGTAGCAGTTTCATAACAGCAACCTGGGCTAGAAAAGAATATTAGAACAATTACATATGGTAAGACATATGTCTACCTGAAGGGGAAGCAAAGGTCCCACTATATGAAATGTGTATCTAGTCACAGGATAAACAGTCCATGATCAAAAAAAGGAGAGACACACACACAGAGATAATAATGTAGAAAAGTGAAAGATCTTGCCATTTTGTTTTTGCTAATGTAGGATAAGGACTCATCCTTCATCTTAAAATGCAGACATGTGGCTGAATTCAGGGGATCATTTCAAAGTGTTAACATAGCAATTCCTAAATAAATGAATATGGTATCTCATGCTTCATCCAAGTAGCTCAGGGTGGCTTCCACAGTTTCCCCTACACCACTTGATACATAAAACAACTCTGAGGGAAGCCACCTAATAAACTTCATGACCAAGCAGATATTTGAATCCAAACATATATAAACACCCATGAAGTTGGTCTCATGAAACATCTTGTCAGGAGAGTTTTATTACACAGGCTGATATAAATCTCTCAAAACTTGACAAAACTGCTTTCCCCATGTTTAACATTATTTTCTTATGTAAATTATTGCTCAATAAGTATTAATCTGTATCCACTATTGGCTGATGGACAGAGTATACCAATGATGGGTAGAAGTAGGGTAAGCAACAAGAAAGTTACTGAAAGTGTAGTGAGCCTTTACACAAGGATGGAATTTGGTAGATGGGAATATCCTACTGAGCTGAACAGTCAATATTTCATCAGCAGGAGAGATGAGATGCCTGACTTTTGCTTAAGAGTTGCCAAACCCATACATAGAGGGACCAGCTATAGAAACACGAGGATACAGGATATGATCCTGTAAGCCAGCCTCCCTCAACCTGGCGCCCTCCTGATGCTTTGGACCTCAGAGTGCAGCAGCCCAAGTCACCACAGTGAATGGTCAGGAATTTGGGGAGCTGTAGTTCAAAACCTCTGCCTTCTGTTAACAATTTGCTCAGTACTTTCTAGACAGTGTCACTTGAATCTGCCCCAACTTGCATGCTATAGTTGACACAACCAAGTCCTTTCTCTGAGTTCACTTTGGTCTCTTCTGGTTGCCTGATGTTGCCTAGCAGTCACAGGATTGATCTGCTATTAATAAACATTATTAGATACTGCTGTTTTTTGAGAGGGAATAAAATTTTTCTTACTGTCCATGAAGTCTATAATAAGCCAGCTGGAGAGCCAGTTGAACAAACGTATCAGGATGAAGCTGCTGTTTCTTGATTAGTGCTTTGCCAAAGGATGTAAAGGCGTAACTCACCAACTGTATGTCAGATGTCTAAAAAACAGAAACTCTGTATTATCACAGGGGAAGTAGGGCAGAGGTGAGGAACTTCCCTTTCCAGTCTCCAAGTATCCAGTCAACTATTCTCATTTCTTGCTTGCACACAACCAGATTTAGTGGAGGAAAATTCAGATAACTCGACTGTATGAAGAGTCTAGCCTTTCTGCTAGATTAAGGCAGGTATGGGGTTTCTCTGTGGGTATGTTTAAAGAGCCTGCAATTTATTTTGTTAATGTAAAGGAATCTCTTCTTTTGCAACAGAAGGGAAGACAGTGGCTTGTTTGGTTTTATTACACTCTAAACACGCACCTTCAGGGATAACAAACAAAAGCTCCTGGACACTCTCCTTCTTGCTATTGACTAATTCTTCTGTTCTTTCAGTAGAGGGCAAGCTGAGGAGCCTGTCAGGAGTCTGCTTTTTGTGGCTACTGATAGTTTTCTCAAGGACGCTTTTCCTAACCTCCATTTATAGCAGAGCTGTAGCCTTGAATTCAGGGGTGGAGAACGTGTGGCCCTGTAGATATTTTTGGATTATAACTCCCATCATCCTTGACCACTGCCTTGCCATTTGAGACTGATGGAAGCTAAGGTCCTACAACATCTGTGCTCCTGCTGTAATTGAACAGTTAGATGAATTAACTAAAAACATTTTTACAATGGAATCCTAACAGGGGGTCTCGGACATAAGACACACTAAATTCAAGTGAACCTAATTTCAGGTATGTATGTATTATGTATGTATGTACAGTATGGCTGCTATAAGCATCAGTGACTGTGCCTACAGTGTGGAGTGGAGCAGGATAAAGGACTACACATGAGCTGATGCGGATTAAAGATGCCTGCAACCCTTTTCATTAAACCTCAACAGAATTTGGCATGGCAGAGTACAAGGATACAGATGTCAGGCATCTGAAAGTGCACTGGGATCATGATAGCAGTAGCAATAATCTGAGGTGCATCAGAGCGCAAACCAATACTGTGGGCCATTTCTGTGACCTGGTATGCAGCCCCCACCCTCCCACATGGAATTTGTGTCTGAGGAGCAGGCCAAACAGGCAGTTTCCTTTCAGATCAGGCCCACTTCATAGTTCCACCCCCATCTCCCAATCACCTGGAGCAATTCAGTGTTTCTTAGGGTGCAGTCTGAGCTGTAGTGCAGCTGGGTGCACAGCCAAATTTGAACTTGGCTGCTCATGAATGGGAATCCCTCCTGCTCCTCCCCCATTCCCCTTTTGCTCATCAGAAACAAGGACTCCACAATAAACAAGAACCCAAGACTTCAGAAAAGCAAGCGTACCTGCTTCTTATACTGTTGGTTAGCTTGAGCAATGGCTTTTAACAGTTTTTGATCCAATCTGAACACAAGTTCCTGTGGCCAAGGGATTTCTCGCACTTTGTCTGATCCCTATGTTTTGTTTCAAAATAAGAAGAGAGAATCCTGTGATTTCCAGAGAGGAGGACCTACGTCATCTAGAAAAGCATGAATATACCATCACATACCTTCCATGTTCCCTCTGATTCAATGATGTGGGAATCAAGGAAAGAACCGAGGGCTACAACAGTTATGCCATCAAATGGAGTATGCTGGAAGAGATGTTATATAAAATTTACTGTATAGAGTGATAAAAGCTTGGGCCAATCTTGTTGATTTCAATCCTTTAGTCACCTTCTATAAAAATACGTTAGGTTTAACACTGCCAGTTCCCTAAATATATTGAGCTTCTTTCTTAGCTAGCTAGTGGGTTGGAGTTGTCAGACTGTATCACCCTATGAAATTAGAAAATGCTTTATAGATTTGCACATTAGGTTGGATCCAGATCTAGACATGTGCAACCAGACAGGTGGCAGCAAACCTCCCAATGCTCTCTTTGACAAGGCAGCTCCTCCAGACCCTTGAAAATAGTAAACAAAGGGGATCTTGTGGAATAGAATATGGTATGATGCATGAATAAGGTGCATCCTCCAAATTTAGGCAGAGGGTCCTTCTGTGAGCAAATTCTGCTCATGAAGGATACCTCCACCAAGTTTTCGGGGGATTTCCCCACCTCCCCTTCAGCCCTCTGCACCATAGCCCACCACATTTAGCATGGCCTCGGACTCTGTGTGCAGCAAATGGAGTGAGCAGCTGCCATGGGGAAGATGATGCATCTGGGCTGGGAAAACTGGAATTCCCTGCATCTGGACCCATCCATGGTCTCTCTACTTGGTATTTTTAAAAATTTTAACCATCTTTCAGATATTTGCCAAAGATGAATGCTGACAATGAACCTGCTGTACGAAAGGACACAAGACCTCCTCCCACCAACCATAAAAATCTGTACAGAAAGACTTTAAGGAATACAAAAAAGTGCTGCTGTTGTAGATAAAAATGCACTTACATCACAGTGTGAGCCAAATGTTCCATTTGAGAATGCAATGAGGTTATAGGATTTGTCTCCCCAGCGTAGTGTTGGATCTCCTATTAGCGCTAACCTGGTGACCTAAGTCGAGAAGTAACATGACAAACTCAGAAAGAACTTGAGAAAAATCAACAGACAAATCCAATGGAAATCATATAGTTCTTGTTTTAGCAAGCTGCATCTGAGGGTGAAGTGAGACAACGGCAAGGTCTCAAACTGCCATTTTACTCCACACACATCCAAAACTGCTTCTTGCAGTCACTGTTCTACCTAGTCATTATGAAACCTCATTAAGTGACAGTATGAAAGAACGTATAGATTGAAGCCAGGAAGTTTTAGGCCTTTTCCTCTCTCTAAATGTGTGTAAGACTGAGCCCCAATTTGTTCATTTTCTTATTCCATCCCCATTCCCTTTCAAGGTTTGTATCATGTCCCTAAGTCTGTAAGTTCTTGTTTTAAATTGCAAACTACCCTAAGAGACTCTTCATCAGACCTTCTAGATAAAGATTAAGGCTGCAGTTCAAAATGCACTAACCTAGAAGTAAATCCTACTGAAATCAATGGGGTTATTTCTGAGTAGACAAACAGAGGATTGTGCTGCAAAGCGCCAATGTTGTGTCACATTATTACATTTATATGCCACACCCATAGCTGGCAAGGCTCTCTGGGTGGCTTCCAAAAAGTAGTAACAACAATAAAACAAGAATTAAAAGATAAAATCCAATTAAAACAATAAGAAGGTAAGAACAAATGCCAACAATTAGAACATTTAATACAATCGAGTCAATTATTTAAAACAAGGAGTTAAAGACAATTAAAAGATTTTTACCGGTTATATATGTACATGTTAAATACTGTAAAGGAAGATGAATATCCAAGTTTTGGAGACACATCTTTTCCTGTTTTATACAAATTTTCCCAATTTTTACAAATTTAATAAACAAACAGTGTTCATAAAATGCAAATATCTGACCACAGCACTCCTACAGTTGGGTTCTTCAATTAGGGCATAGTCCTATGCTTGTCTATACAGAAAAGGCTGGATAATATTGGGGGTTGTAGGACTTTTATCCCTCAGAGTGATCTATGCCTCTAGCTAGCAGAGACCACAGCAACTATACATTAACAAACAGCCACTAAGAAGAGCAAAGTTTTAAAAGATGGACACAGTATAAATGGCAGTCATGTGCACACTTAACCGTGAGGGAGCCTCAGCAAACAAAGTGAGATTTACTCTTGCGTAAACATGATAGCTATATTTACTTCCCAACTTTTTTGAATTAAGCTGCATACCTACAGTTGTTTTTTTTACTAATACAACATACTGGGAATGATTTTCCTTACATTTTTATTGAATAATGCCCTGCTGAGCACCATTACCCTCTCTTCTTATCTGTCATCTATTCTGGGGCTACTTGTTCTGCAGACATTTTGGTGCTGTGCACTTTACTAACTTCTTCACCCCCTTTCTCTCTGTGGCACACTACAAGATGCACTGTGAGTATATGAAGTTGGGATTACCTGCTCATGTGACCTGTCATACCTCTATTATTCTATGATACAAACTGATGCTTAGAATGAAAATACCTTCCTGAACCTTCACTCTGAAGTACCAAGAATGCACATGGTCAGCCAAAGGTAATTGTTTTTTTTAACACAAAACAATTAAGAATGTCTTATAGTCTGGCATTACACAAGTACCTCTGTATAATCTTCAGGTACAGCATAAGGACTTGCTTCATCAAGGCAGACTGTAAATATGCTGCTCTGTATTTTTTCCAACAGAGACAGGTTCTTTGGATCCAGGTTGATAAGATAGTCACGTTCCTAAAAGACAAGTGAAATGCTGATTAAATGTGAATCTATCACGATGCACGTACTCCCTAGGAAAAAAGTAAGTTAGCCCACCTTTGCCCATGTGGTTCTTTCCTCAGACGTTAAGGCAGCCAAACCTGGCCCCTCAGGTTCACTGTGGCATCTCTTTTGGATGTAGGAAAATTGCCTTCGAGCAGGATTGAAAACAAGGAACACATTAAAGTTAGATAGTAGTTCAGATGCTAAGGTGAATTTTCTCTCTCTTATGCCTATAGCACAACTAACTTTAAACAGAATTCACATGCTGCCAACTCTACCAGGAGTGCAGGATAGTTTCCTGAATGCTAGGGTGACAGAGGATGCTTCCAGAAAAGGCTTAATTTGTGCATCTAATGAGATGCTCTAGACCAAGGGTCAGCAACCTGCGGCTCCTGAGCTGCACGTGGCTCTTGAACCCCTCTGCTGTGGCTCTGTTACTCAAAACATGCACCTGCACAGCCGCTGATCTGCTCGAAGCTCTATTCAGGAGCGTAGCTACATTCCTCTGCTAAACAAGCTTCCAGCAGGCTCTCATGTTACTCAAAATGCTGCTGAAAAGATTCTCTTTGTCCCAATGTAATCTCCTTCATCTGAATGTTAAAAGCTGCGCTTGGGACCTGTCACAATTCACAGCACTTGACTGTTTATCTGCTAATCAGTCACTAAACACACCTGTATCTCTGAGCTCCCCTCCCACCCCCACCCGCCGTAGGCCAACCATGGATAAACTGAAGTTTCTGAAAAAAACCAAACATTTAACGATAGGATACGTGGGTAGATTCATTTGCTTTTACCTCCTGACGAACTTATGGGGTTTGCTGTTTAATGCATGCAGCTCTTTAGCACTGACTTTGACTCTTCAGGAAGTTGTTCTCCTATTCAAAATATATGAAAGGAGTCCTACTAGTTTATAATGTAAGATTAAAAATAACAGTTTTTAGTGACTGAACAAGAGCTGCAGCTAAATCATAATGAAGATATACATAGCATTAAGGTAAAAAACGATATATGCAGTGTTATCTTCATTTTAGATGTCAAAAGGGTTTTGCGGCTCCTGGTGTTTTCTTTTGCGTGGGAAATGGGTCCAAATAGCTCTTTGAGTGTTAAAGGTTGCCAACT